>NW_011889191.1:1070713-1115981 GCF_000151845.1 Pteropus vampyrus
CATATACAAATGGCCAACAACTATATAAAAAGATGCTCAACATTGCTAGCTATTAGGGAAATGCAAATTTAAACCACAATGAGACACCACCTCACATCTGTTAGAATAGCTATAATCAACAGGACGATTAATAACAAATGTTGGAGAGGATGTGGAAAAAAAGGAACCCTCATACACTGCTGGTGGGACTGCAAATTGGTACAGCCACTATGGAAAACAGTATGGAGGTTCCTCAAAAAACTAGAATTGATCTACCATATGATCCAGCAAGCCCTCTTCCCAAAGACTTGAAAACTCATATCCGTAAAGATATTTGCACACCAATGTTTATAGCAGCATTATTCACAGTGGCCAGGACATGGAAGCAACCAAAGTGTCTTATGATAGATGCTTGGCTAAAGAAGCTATGGTACATATATACAATGGAATATTACTCAGCCATCAGAAGAGATGAAATATTACCATTTGCAACAACATGGATGGAACTCGAGATAATTATGCTAAGTGAAATAAGCCAGACAGCAAAAAATTGAAAATCACATATCATTTATATGTGGAATATAAACCTAAAAGCAAAAAATCAGCAAGAGAAACAAACAGAGACTCATGGACAGGGACTATAGCCTAGTGGTTACCAGAGGACTATAGAATAGTGTTTACTAGTGGGGTGGGAGAGGAGGTAGGAAGTAGAAGGAGTAAAGAGGGTCAAATATAGGGGAGTAAGAGGAGGACGAAGTGGGTAAAGGGAATCAAATATATGGTAGCTGAAGGAAACTGGACTTTGGGTGGTAAACAGACAATAGAAAATACAGATGTCAAATGATAATGTATACCTGAAAATTATGTAATTGTATTAACCAATGTTACCCAATAACCTTAATAAAAATAAATAAATACATAAAAATAAATAAAATCGATTTTGTCTGGTATAAGTATTGCTACCCCATCTTTTCTTTTTTCATTTCCATTTTTATGAAATATCTTTTCTCATCCCTTTACTTTCAGTCTCTGTGTGTTTTACTATCTGAAGTGTCTCTCGTAGGCAGCACATGTAAGGGTTTTATTTTTTTTTCCATTCAGCCGCCCTAAGTCTTTTGATTGGAGCATTTGATTCATTTACATTTAAAGTAATTGTTGCTAGATATGTAGTTATTGCCATTCTTTATTCATATTTTTGATATTTTTTCTTCTTAAAGAAGTCCCTTTAACATTTCTTATAGTACTGGCTTGGTGGTGATGTACTCTTTTAGCTTTATATTGTCTGGGAAACTCTTTATCTGCCTTTCAATTCTAAAAGCTAGCTTTGCTGGGTAGAGTAATCTTGGTTGTAGGTACTTGCTTTTCATCACTTTGAATATTTCATGCAAATCCCTTCTGGCCTGCAAAATTTCTGTTGAGAAATTAACAGATAGTCTTATGGGAGCTTGCTTGTAGGTAACTAACTGCTTTTCTGTCACCGCTTTTAAGATTCTCTCTTTGTCTTTAATTTTTGGCATTTTGATGATGATGTGTCTTGGTGTGGGCCTCTTTGGATTCATCTTTTTTGGGACTCTCTGAGCTTCCTGGGCTTTCTATTTCCTTCAACAAGTTAGGGAAGTTTTCTCCTATTATTTCTTTAAATAAGCTCTCAATCCTTGCTGTCTCTCTTCTTCTTCTGGTACCCCTATGATGTGAATGTGGGTACGGTTGATGTTGTCCCAGAGGCCCCTTAAACTACCTTCATTTTTTTGATTTTTTTTTTCTGTTCTGATTGAGTGATCTGCTCCCTTATCTTCCACATTGCTGATTCGTTCCTCTTCTTCATCTAATATACTGTTGATTCCCTCTGATGTATTCTTCATTTCAGTTATTATATTCATTTCTGACTGGTTCTTTTTTTTTTCTATCTCCATTTTTACACTTCCTCTTTGTTGAAGTTCTCACTGAGAACATGGAGCATCCTACAGTCAGTGTTTTGAACTCTGCATCTAATAGATTGCTGGTCTCCCATTTTGTTTAGTTCTTTTCTGGAGCGTTCTTCTGTTCTTTCATTTGGAACATATTTCTTTGTCTTCCCATTTGGCTGCCTTTCTGTGTTTGTTTTTATATATTAAGTAGAGCTTCTATTTCTCCCAGTCTTAGTAGAGTGACCTTATGTAGTAGGTGTCCTGTAGGGCCCAGTGGCACAATCTCCCTGGTCACCTGAGCCAGGTGGTCCAGGTATGTTCCTTGTGTGGGTTGTGTGTGCCCTCCTGTTGTAGTTGAGCCTTAGTTACTGTTTGCAAGTCAGTGGTTGTGAGGACTGGCCACTGCAGTGGAAGAGTTGTTGTTCAGGGGCCAATCCCATAGAGCAGGATTTGCTTTAGCGGGGCTCTGGTGTCTGCCGAGTCTGCCCTTTGGGTGTGTTGTTTTTGAAGATGGTTGGGTGGTGCTGTGGTATGGTCCGAAGCTGGCACAAGATGCGTTTTTTCTGGGGCCTCTTGAGAAGGGCTCCATGGCAGGCCAAGGTCAGCTGCTGCCTGTGCCCTGCCCAGGGCCACTTAATATGAGCTACAAAGTGATCTACAGATAGTTACTGCTTGTGCTGAATTTGGGGGTGCCTGGGAGAGGCTAAGCTGTAAACCAAGGCTGGTTGTCACTAGTGTTAGGCTTGGGGCTGCTCAGTAAGAAGTATGGAGTATGCTGAGGCCAGGTGCTACCTGTTTGGGTTTGTGAACCTTTGAGAGATTTTAGGAAAGTCCAAAGCATGAACCAAGAGAAGTCATTTGTATGGAAAAGCCACTGGAAGCGGCGTGGGTGGGCCCACAGTTGGGTGGAGCAGGGTCTCAAGGAATCAAAGGGCAGGGTAACCAGTATTAGCCAGGTTGATAGAGACTCAGAAATGATGCTCACCTGCATCTGCATGCTGGGAGAGGGGAAAGCTCAACAAAAAAACTGTGGACTCCACCAACATTTCTGTCTGGAAAAGCTGCCCCTCCAGCCCTTGCACTGTAGCTAGACATTTCAGTTCCTCCCTGTTGAGCTGCTGCCCCAGCTCTGGAGCTCAGAGTGAGTGAGTCCTTCCATGAATAAGTCCGTGCACCAGCCCTTTAAGTGGAGTGCCTGGAACTCCAGTTGCCCTCTGTCTCACTCAGCCACAATCTCCACTGGTTTTCACAGCCAGAAGTTATGGGGACATCACTTTCCGGCACTGGAACCATGGGCTGGGGAGCCTAGTGTGGGGCTGAGATCCCTCGCTTCTTCAGGGAGACCTTTGAAATTTAGACATCCCTCTCAATTTTTAACCTCCACATGTGAGCATATGAGCAGCCCACTTTGCATCTCTGCCCCTCCTACCTGTCTCCTTGTGGCTTCTTTCTGTGTGTCCCCAGTGGTAGGACTTCTGTTCAGCTAGACTTCAGGTAACTCCCAAAGATGATTATTCTGTAGTTCAGTTGTAATTTTGATGTGGTTGTGAGAGGAGGGGAGCACAACATTTACCTACTCCACCATCTTGGCCAGAAGCCCCTCAACTTTAAAAATGTCTTTTTTCCCATGTTAAATTTTTGTTGTTGTTGTTATTAAAGCCAATCTACATAAGGCCATCTGAGATGGTTCTATGAAACAGATAGCTATATTATGAAGTAAATATCTTATAAGCATAATTATTTAGTAGCAGGTTGAATTCATGAGTTTTCACATCACTGTTTCTGCTCCTCCTCTACCTCCTCCCCCGCTTTCCTTCCTCTTACTTCTCCTTCTCTCCTGTTTTTGAGTCTAATACATATGCACTAGTACTCAAATATTATGTGCATATTTTAATTTTTTAAATATGTGTACACTCAGGTAACCATCAGCCAGATCAAAATATAAGCTATTTTTAGTATCTCAGACGATTCCCTCGTATTCTCTCCCCATAACCTTCCTCCTGCCAAAAAGTGATCACTGTTCTGAGTTAATCTCTGTAGGATAATTTGTCTGATTTTAAATTTCACAGGAAATCTTTTATGGCTGGCTTTTTGGTTCAACATATGTCTACAAAATTAATACACATTGCTGCATGTAGCTGTAGTGTATTCTTTTTTATTGCTGCATTGCATTTTATTATATAAATAGAACACAATTTATTTATCCAGACTATTGTTGGGGAACATTTGGATTTTTCTTATTTTGGATATCATGAATAAAATTGATATATATATATATTCTTGATATGTCTTTTAGTGGATATATGCACTCACCTTTACTAGGTATACACTTGGGAATAGCACTGCTGGCTTATATGGTAGGTATGTGTTAGCTCTAGTAGATATTGCCAAAAAACAGTAGTACTGATTTACATTCTTATCAGCACAGTCTGAGAGTTCTGATCACTCTTGATTCACATCAATACTAAATATTACCAGTCTTTTTAATCTTAGCCATTCTGATGGATGTGAAATAATATCTATTGTGGTTCTCATTACATGTCTTTGTTGACTAATGACCTGTAAATATACTTACTGGCCATTTGTATACACTCTTTGGTGAAGTGTTTGTTCAAGTTTGTTACTCATGTTTTAAAATTTTTTCTCTATTTTATTAATTGATATGCAGGCATTCTCTATATATTCTGGATATGAGTTCTGGCATTCTCCATATATTCTGGATATGAGTTCTGGATATGCATTGCAAATATTTTCTTTCTGTTTACCTTTCTAATCTCTTAATCCTGTTTAACAGAAGTTCGTAATCTTAATGAATTTCTATTTGCCCATTTCTTTTTTTATGATTAGTGCTTATTTTATTTTCTGATTCTTTAAACTTTTTTGTGATTTCTCAAAAATCGTTGCTGACTTTGAGGGCATGAAGATTTTTTTTATATTTTCTTCTATAAGCTTTATTGTTTTACTCTTCACACTGAAGTCCATGACCTCTCTGAAATTGACTTTTATGTGTGGTATGAGATAAGAGTCAAGGTTCATTTTTACCTACATGAATATAAATTAATCCAGCACCATTTATTGAAATGATTACCCTTCCCTCAGTGCCTTGCAGTGGCACCTATGTCATAGATAAATAAAGTGGTTATTAATAGATTGGTTTTTTTCTGAATTCTTTATTCCATTCCATCTATTCTTGCACCAATTTCACAGTTTTAATTACTATAATCTTATAATAAATCTTCATATCTAGTAGTATAACTCAATTAACTTTGTCTTTTTTCATAATTATAATTGCTATTGACTATGCATTTCAAGTAAGTTTCAGAATCTGTTTATCAATACACACACAGAGACACACATATGCACACACAAAACTAGTAGAGTTTTTATTGGGAACGCACAATTGTTTCTTAATGGTCATAGTGAAAAAACTAGGTAAAAATATTTATTTTTTGGTGTACTCCCAAATAATTTATGTCGTAATTAGGATTTGACATAAGGAAGAAAGTGATGGCACAAATATAAAACTATTTTTCCAGATATGATAAAAATCACTGCATCAAATGTTAACAGTTAATCTTTCATTTCTAGAAAGGATATAAAATTATTTAAGTAGTTTTGAAGAGAGGTTTGATATTCTTTGAAATTCATCAAACCTCCCACTACATCTCATGACTTATATGTCCAGTCATTCTGCCTCACTAAGAGTGGCTTGATTATTTAATGTAGACTGGTTATTTCCATTTCAATGTAATTAAAATTAAATATAAATAAATTGAATTTTACTCATTTTTATGCGTGATATTGTAGTAGCCATTAAAATTCTTTGAAGTTTTGTAATTCTCATTCATATTGTCATTGTATTTCTTTTTAAATAGGCTTCAAGTATACATGCAAGAAGTGAATAAGAGGTTATATATATATATATATATATTTTTTTTAAGTTTCAATGTAAAGTATGTATCGTGTGATAGAGTAGAATTAGGACATCACAGGGAAGTGGGCATCTCTAGAGAGAGAATGGACCGTTTTAGGAGAGGTCTGCATTTTAGTGTTCAAGTGATCAAGGAAATCAATTAACAAATGAAGCTTGCTGAGGTTTGCATCTTTGCTTTTTAGAAAGCACCTGTAACTTAGAGATGTGTAAGCTGTGTAGCTTCTCAAAGATTGGGGCTGGAACACATTTGTAAGTGACTCAGAAAAAGAGGGTAATCTTTTACAGTGAGCATTCAGCTTAACTAAATATGGAAAGATAAACTTTCACATAAACTTTGGAAAGACTTACTGAGGCTATTTGGGCTGTAAAGTCAGTTTTTACTAGAGATACAGGAAGGAAAATTATCAAATAGTAAACCTAGATGATTTTTAATGTGAAGTCCTTTGTTTTGTTACAGGATTTTTCTGAATTCTAGAAAAATCAATCATTCTAGATTGACTCCTGAAGTCAATAAAAAAAATTAAAAAATATTGGAGGAGATAAGGGTGGCTGAGAAGAATGGTGACCAAATTCTATATTTAGATCACACTGAGGAAGAATTAGAGCCAAGAAAAAAAAAAGAGAGAGAATATTCACGGTATGAAGAATGAATAGCAGCGCAAACATTAAAGTAATGTAGTGTGCCAGAGGACCCAGGATAGGAACGAATATAAAGAAATAGTATGATCGACACTGTTATATGTGGCAGAGAAAGAAAAAGAATAACTGAAAAGGGCTAATGTCTGGATATTTACCAGGTCACCAGTGATAATGACTATGAAACATATTAAATAAGTAGAACGTTTCAGTCCAAAGGTGAGAGGAGTTTTAATCACAATTTATAATATGAAAGATCTGAAAAGAGTAACTCACATAGACTTATTTTCTGACTCCTGTGAAAACAGAATGGGGGCATCCTTTGGAATTTAAAAGAAGAAAAATGTAAAACCAGTAAGTGGTACTAGAACTTTACATAACGGATATTGAAATTATGGAAATGTATTACTTCAAGATTCAGTATAGGTTGAAATAAGAATGTATTTAAAAAGGTTTAAATACATGCATGGATGATAGATTTCTGGTGAGTTCTCGAAGAAAATGCCTTGGCATTCTGCTGTTCACATAATGGAAGGCAAACATGCCCTCCCACAAACCATTTGTTTATGCTGTTTTTAGGGACAAAATTCTCCAGCCAGGAAAGCTGAGATGTGTACTCAATACGACATTCCTTACTAGTTTATATGTGAATAATTGCATATTTTAAAAAATATAGAGGAAAAATTACAAATCTCTCACACCAAAAATAGCAGTTGCTTAGATCTCTTGGGAAAATGCCACCTGATAAATTAAAGATGAATCAATGATTAAGGCAAAAGAAAGAACTGCAATAACAACAGGAAACTGTCCTTTCTAATCCAGAGGGAAAGAAACCAATGTTTCGTTTTCAATATTTATTTTCTTTTTAAATTAAAAAGGTTTTAAAAATGTACACATTAGCAGAATTACCAGGAATTATTGGTGTATTTTTTAATATTTTCAATTAACTAAACTTTTCTCAAATTAGAGAGAAATTCCAGAGAGTTTTAATTCTAAGGAATTCAGTGTGTTTTACAGACATCAAAACCTAATTACTGGTAAGATTCTTATCAAAACATTATGTAAAAAGAAATCACATTTTTGTTTTACAAATTGGGAAATTAAAAATCAATAGCTTGTTCTGAGCTACTTACCAACTGTCACTGTTCAAATTTTATTTTGCTGGAGGAAGCAGAGAGAGTGGCATGAAATCTTTGAAAGGAGGATTTAGAAGATTTAAGTGGCATTCAGTCTAACATGGGCTCCATGGTAACCATATGGGCTATGCAAGCTGTTCAATGAATAGCCAAAACATTTAGGTAGACAGTGTATCAAGCCAACAGAGGATGAAATTTGAACACTTTAATTCTCTTCACTTGAAATCCAAGCTTTCAGCACGAGTACTGTGGTGGAGTCTTCCATTTCGGGGGGCTATTCTAGTCAAGGTGAATCATTTCTGTGAATCAGAACATTGTCCCCTCTAGTATAAACCCCTTCTAGTTCTGAAAAGTTGCTTTTGCTTCAATTCTGTTCTTGGCTAAAATTTCGAGGGCAGCTGGCATGTCTTTCTTTACTTGGCCAGCTAAGGCAAATCAGCCAGGGGCAATTTGTTGTGCTCAAAATTTGGGAAAACTGAGGTATAAGCAAAAATGTCTCTGAATTTAAACAGAATATAACTAAGACTGAGATCCATCCCATTGAGTAGAATAATCTGACCTCATATAGTTCTGTGTGCCTTCCACTCATTCTATCATCCCTGCATTCATCTATTTAAGTTATCCTAAGGCTTATACCGGGATGTGGGCTGTACGGTGTCTATGGGATTGCAGGGGGAGGAAGCATTATTCGAAGGATGGACCTAACTTGAAGAGTACATGTTCTAATTGGTAGAGCGTAGAAGGGGAGACAAATGCTATAATATAACATAATAAATGCTCCGGGAGAAGTGAGTACAATCTCTAGAGGAGCACCAAGCAAGGAGTGACTCAATATCTGAAGAGGGATATCTGAGGAGGGATTTCAAAGAAGGGGATTTGGAAAATGAGCTGGAGCTTCTGGGCCAAAGAAGTGGGGATAAGGTGTGGCAGAGTCAGGGGATCTAAAGGTCTTTCCAGAACAAGAAAAATATAATTCTACCCTGCATACTTGGTCTTTTTCTTTTTAGGTTGCCAGTATTTTGAGGGCAAAGACTATGATTTGAACATTTTTCTATTTTTTACCATATCTAGTCAGGGCATCAGATCTAGTAGTTACTCAATAAATGGGTATATTTTCAATAATTGAGGTTCAGATGGTTTTTAATTCACAAATGCGAATATCACTAATAGGATATTGCATTTTAGGTGAATAATACTTTTTCTTCAGTTGGATCTTACGGATTAATGGCTCTGATCCTGTGCGAGAGCCTCTTTATCAGCACAAGGCTTTTGTTACATTTCTAACTTGAAATAAATTACCTGAAATTTCAATTTGTCTTGAATTCTCCTGTGTTCTGTGGAGGTCATGTTCTGTCACCCTTGAACAGCAGTAGCTTTGACAGAACCTGTCTCAATAAGGAAAAGATGGAGTACTCAACGAGATGTGATCATCAGCTCGAGCCCGAGGCATGGGGTCTGGTCACCCCCATCCCACAGGGAGAAATGATGCTCCATTTCCCTGAGCCCTTACGAAAAGAGCACTGCACATTCTACCCCAATATTCACACAGGAGCGATACCAAGAATGAAAGACATATGGACATTTATAAAACAGGGCATGTGTAAAAAGACGCCTAATTAGAATAGTTTTTATAACTTTTTGTTAGAGAAATATACCCAAATATCCAGTTTTTTTGCCATTAGAAATTAGCTGATTCAATACATAATTTCAATGAGTGTATAGTTAGTTAAATCGGTCTCATACAGATAACTATGTTTCAAGATCTTTCTCAAATTACATATGAAGAAATATTTTGATATGCAAGTATGTAACTAAAAAGGTACCTATTGTATTGCATATATATGTATATATTTTTTCATTTTCTATATATTATCACATTTTGATATCTTAAAAAACAAACTTTTCTGGCTGGAGTAGGACTGCCTTTCCAGAGCAAAGGGCTCAGCCAGGAACATGCCTTTGGTATGCAAACTAACCAATTCGAAGTCATGCCTGTTCACCCCAGGAGGCAATATTCCTCTGCTTTAATTATCCCCAGGCTAGATACCAGGAAGTTTGGGGTCACGCCTATGTTTAGAGCACACCAAAACTATTCAAACTAGCCATTCTTAAACAGCTTACCCTGCCCGGCCTTCCCTTTCCCACGGAAACTCCAATAAAGGCTTGTAGTCTGAACTTCGCCCTCACTCCTGGTTCTGCCTCCTGACCGCTGTGGTGTCTTGTGGCCCTGAGTGGAGAGCCGTGCTTCATGTCTCTAGCATCTGTGAGTACAATAAACTGTTTTCCTGAGCCTCTCTTCTGTCTCCTCTTGTGGCCTGACTGACCTGACTGACCATCTATTAAACGACTACGAAACACTTGACAAGTGGACTGTTTAAGATTAAGGATACAAAACAGCAGGTATTATGTGATGGTTTTTTAATTAGTTATTTTGGAAAAATAGTTGCTGTTGCTATTTCAGATTTAAACAACATATTCCTGTGACTTGACATGAACAAACATCAAGGGATGTTTTTAGAGCCCTTAGTTTCCCAGTTACTCTTTGCTAAATTCTACTCAGAAACTGTGCACACAGGCAAATGGTTATATTGTACTCCAGTCAAATGCCTCCCATACCCCAATCATTTCCACTGGTAATGCAAGCTTTATTTGGAGCTGCTTATGTCTTCTTTCATTCTACTTCTATCTACCTTGATTTTTTTTTTTTTTTTTTTTGCCACCTGAATTTGATAAGCAGCCTGAGGAAGTAAAAAGCATATGAGATAACATTTATTGAGTGTTTGCCAAGTGCCAGACATTGTATTTATTTGCATTATCTCATTTTATACTCATAGTAACCCTGCAGTTACTATTTTTACTCCTACTTCGTAGATAAAAAAAAAGCGCGAGGCTATGGAAATTAAATAATTTCATCAAGGTCAATCAGTTAATAAGTGGGATGAGAATTAGAATCCAGGTCCAACCTTCCCCAAATCATATATTTTTATGCATTCTCCTATTATTCAACAACAGTAACTTTTTAACCTTATTGCAAATCAGAACTGAGCATCTCAAGTATTTTTTTAAAAAATCAGTAAAAGATGTTCTCTCATAGTTTAACCCACCCCAATGGTTTTTCTTTGAATTTTTCTGTTCACTCTGACCTTGAAAACACAAAATATCCTGCACGATTCCTTCTTTACACAAATAAACAGACAATTCCATATTCTTATACACTTCTCCTCTTAACCTCAGCAAAGCATTTCAACCTAAGTTCCATCATCAGTGAAACCTCTATTATATAGTAATGCCAGGTCAAGACCTTTTTAAGTTAAGAAAAAGGTTTAGTGTTTTTTTCTTCCGAGTGAACATGCAGTTTTTTTGTCTCACAATATATTTTTCAACTTAGCATTGACATTCCACGAATTCAAATGATATTCCTTCACTGGATTCACATTGACTATGAGACATGTGGAATTTCTAAATGAGCTTCATTTGAGAATCAAGAGGATGACTTCCTTTGTACTTGGTGATTTGACTGCTTTCTCATGTTATGTTACACTCTCTTATATGGTGCTCAATTTAACTTTTAAAATGTATGTGCAGCTCAAATTATTTTTTAAATGTATTAAAATGTATGCGTGATGCCTAGTGGGACTCATTAATTGTTAGTTTCTCTCTCTTCTCCATTCTTTTTCAAAACTGTCACTTCTGAATATAGGACTATGTCACCAGCTTTTTGTTTTACATAAATGACCACAGTCCTAATGACAGATAGCTTTGCAAATTATGCTTCTAGTCACAAAGTGGGACAGAGATATGGGATGTGAATAGAATGTGGGAAAACAAATTGGAGTACTGTCATGGTTATGGGTCAGTATAAACATCTCTATAGACAAATCACATATTATTACAACATGTAGTATTTTACTAAGTTCATTTTTGTGAACAGTGTGTAAACTACAAAATAATTTTAGAATAATATCAGTTAAGGCAAAGCAAAAAGAAACTCTGGGTAACTATCATATTTTATTCTTTTTAAAAAGAAATATTAACGAAGTTTCTTATTTAGCTATTGTCTAATGCACTTTGAAATAAGTGGTGATTACTTTATATTAGCCAGTCTTAGCTCTTTAGTTGATCAGTCCAAGGGCTTTGCCAGAGAAGAGGTTTAAAAATATAGCAATAAAGATTTAGGTAAGTCAAGTTGGTAACATCACAGTCAAAGTTAAAAGTTCTTTTAATCATATAGCATAAAATAATGAATGAATGGCCATTTAATAACTAGTTTAAATTATACCTGCTAACAATAAAGTGTTTAAAATGTCTTTTGAGTGAACGTAGAGTTTGACTGTTTTATGCAATTCTCGACAGTGCCTCTTTTCCTGAATATTTTACAAAAGAATCTATACAATTAAAATAAATGGAATTGAATACTTGTGGGTGGAATAATATGATCTTACAAAGATTTGATACAAAAAGCATTTCTTAGACTGTTTACTTACAGATATAAAACTGAAAAAGCCTTTGAAATTCATACACAAAATATTCTGATAAAATTGTTTAAGACTTTATTACAGTGGTTAAATAAATTTAAGTCTCTTGAAATGACAATAGATCAAGTGTCAAAATATGCCGAAAACATTATATTAGTATCTTTCATCCCTGTTAATATTTCATAGAATTAAAAATATTTCTGATGCTTCTGTCAGAAGCCTTCTCGAATCTTGACCTAATTTGTAGAATGGTGTAAGAAGTTGAACTTGCTGTTTCTATCTAGCTAGTTTAATTCATCATTTAGCTCTCTACAAGACTAAAGACATATAGCAAAAATAGCTCTTATATATCAACATTTAAATGAAAACACTCTCTCTAACATGCAGAGTGGAGTATTTTGCTAATCAAATGTTCGCTGTGGCAACACTTACAGAGTCTCTACCCTTATAGAGAGTCTGACCACGTGCTAATGCTTTTCAGGAAAAGAAATGATGTTATTTGCTTTAGATATAAAGTCATTTCTTTTTAAAAATTAGCCTATTTAATGCATGGGAGATTGCCATATTCCTTCATTTAATGTTGCATTCTCTATAATGATTTCTGATTACCAAAATGCACAGTACAAATGCTAATCAGGACCCTTTTCACAACAAGTGCGGATGCTGAGCGCCTCCTACGAGTTTAATCACAGTGTGGGATTCACACAGTAATGGGCCATAATTGCCCCCCACCAAGCTGTCTTGAGGGTCCCGCTTCATTTTATTACTACTGGACCTTATCAACCACTAAAAGCTACCACAGTTGCCATGAGGGTTGCAACCAATCTCTCTGTGCATAATTATTTCCAAGTAAGAATACCCAAGAAAGGTGAAGGATTGTATTTGTTTTCTCCCCAGTTTTACAGTAGATGAAAAAATGAATAGCAGTACTTATATAATGTCTTAAATTTTTTCTTCTCTGGAGAAATCGTCTGATTGCCACCCAGGTAACTTAAACTAAATCTAGTTGGTAGCTTATGTACAGATGCATCTGAAAGCTTTTTATCTCTGTTAGCTTCAGACATTTTAGGGTTCCTTTTTTCTTTAATACTCAGGGAGCTTCATATGTAAATCACTGTCACTTTAGAGATTAGCAGCCTCCATAATTTATTTTTTTAAACCAAACTTGGAAGATTCCAAATTTGATAACTTACTGTTATAGATTGACTGGTTTGTGCATAGTCAGAGTAAGTGGCTGCTTAGGTAGTATTTCATTTTCCTTCCCCTTTATGTAACTATCTCTCATGCACAAACACACAAACATATACACGCGCACACACATACACACACACACACGACAGTTTGTTGATGCCTAAAGTTCTTTAAACAACATAAACTATTTGCATTCCGTAATTAGAGGAATCGGGCCATAAATGTTTATTGAGCACCTACTATGTGCCAGTTATTGTCTAATGTGCTGGGAAAACAGCAAAGAGCAGGAAAAGTCCATGCTCTCAGGGATCTTATAAGCTGGTAAAGATAGAGACAACACAAAGAAGTAACACAGTCGCTTAAATTCACAGTAACATATAAATAGGAGCAAGTTTGATGTGGAGAGGTGAGGGGAACACATGGACTACTAAAGTTGGAATGAATAAATTATGGAAAGATAGAACACATGTTCATGAGAAAGTAAATTCAAAGACAGTCACCTACTTAAAAGTTTTCATTTATGAAATATCTGTCATAGATAAATCTATAGAGATAGAAAACAAACTAGTTAGTGCCAGAGGCTCGTGGTGAGGAGGACTGGAGGAATGGGGAGTAACTGCTTAATGGGTATGGGTTTCCTTTGGGGGTATAAAATTGTTTTGGAACAGATAAAGATGGTGGTTGCACAACATAGTAAATGTATATACCAAATGCCACTGAATTGTTTGCTTTTTAAAATTCATAATTAATTTTATGTTACGTGAATTATACTTCAATAATAAAAAAAGGAGTATTGCAATATGTCAACCACAGGATAAGATAAGTATGGTAATATGGAATGCTGTGTGGTACCCTTATTCATTTATTGATTCATTCATATATTTAACACATACACATTGTCTGTGTACCGTTTGCGAAGCACTGTATGATGTGTCATTGTTGGTGTCTTTTTAACATGTAGTCTAGGTGGGATATAGACATACAAGTATTTTATATGGACCATGGAAACTTTTTTTACACATAACACATTACAAGTTGATTATATGTTTTGTAATTTAAAATAACATTTTTTTTTTCCTTTTAATGGAAATGTGCAACAGATTTTCCTCAGGCACCAATTTTCAAAGTTCATGCCTCAATCACTTTTTAAAATTCATCATTGAACCTACCATGTTAGGAAAGAAAATAAATAGTTGGGTCTACATAGTACAAGTATTTGCAGATATATTATAACTCCCATTCTATCAAAAGTCTACAGCACTGCACTTTTTCTAAATTCTTTCCACAGAGAATCTGTTCAGCAAGTTCTAAGGTCAAGACGGGGAAGTACTGAATGTAATATTCTAATATTCTTGTATTGCAGAGGCCCAGTGCATTCTAGCATTCCATAGCCTCTGAAGAACTGTACAGAAATACATTTATTTTACTTTATTTAATTCAAAATTTTCTAAAGTTATTTAACTATAGGGTTTCTTTTGTTTTTGCACAAAAGACCTCTTATCATCTGATACAACTGGCATTACATGGATCACATATTGTGAAATGCAGTTTTATTCCTCTCAAGCTCTTCAGTGAGTTAGCCTTGCCTTAATGGCCAGATAATTTACTGAGAAGTGACCACGGAGTAGACTAGTGTTCCTGTACACTGAGCTGGCTTCATTTTCTACACTGTACTTACCACTTCTGAGCTTATATTACGCATTATTTTGGTAACCACTGTCTCTTCCTCTAAAGCATAAATACTATGAATGTAAGGAATTTTATGTTTTGTTCACTGCTATATCTCAAGTTTGTAGAACAAAGCCTGGCACCTAATAGGTGATAAATATATTTTTGTTGAATGAATAAATGGAGGAAGTGCTAAAAATTTTTAATACATGAATATTATGTCCTTGTTCTGCTAAGAGGAGCATTGAGCAGAAATGTACCATAATCAGAATTGTTTAATATGATTCCAAAAAGAGCAATTTCACTCTTCTTGTTACTATCATTATAATAGATAATAACATTAAAAAGGATGTGAATTGCCCAGAACACCTTGGACAGTAAATGAAACAGAATTAGATTTACGCTCTGCCATTAACTCTATTTTACTTTATGACTAAGGGGTTAGAGAGGACCTGGGAAAACTGAATATTTTCTCCGACGTGGCATGGTGAAACAATCACGACTAAGTGCTAGATGATCCAAATCCAGGCCCAATTATGCTACTGAGCAGCAGGGTAAATCATGTCACTCACTTTTCTGGGCTTCTCTTTTGTTATCAGTCAAATAAGAGGATGGACTAAAATGTCTTTCAGGTACCTTCTATAGTCAGCATTTCATGATTCCCACAGTTCTGGATCCATTTCTTTTCTCCTTTATATATCAACCTAAATGCTTACTTTTCATCACACTGCTCTGAATTCTTTCTCTGTGGCTCTTTGAGGTCTCTTAGGAACTGACTTGAATAGGCCATTATCTGGGTTCACTGAGTCCTTGTTGTTATTCTGAGGTCAGCTTCTGCCCACTCATTTGCCATCCATCACCAGTCTCCAGAACTCCCAAACAAAACCTATTGAACACATCATCACTTTCTAGGGTCAGGACGAGGGTCAAACATCCCTAACAGCACATTTCCCACCAACTAGCACTTGGGGTGCAGACTCTAATCACTCAAAGTCCCAAATCAACTAAGTCCTGGGGGATGCACTCAGGAAATCAGTCACATTGGCAGTTCTCTCATTCCATTCCTGCCCATTCATTTTATGGAGAGGGTCTATGGGATGCATGTAGATTCGACCAGGCCTCTCCCTCTTCCCTTTCCTTAGAGGCCAGGTCAGTCTTCCTTCCCCATGGGAACCTCAGTCCTGCCATGTTTTGCTTCCAGATCCCTAGGATCCCTAAACCAGGGGTCTCAAGCCTCTGTTATCTTTCTGTGCTTCTCTCTTGTGGGGACTTTCCACTGTGGGACATCCACAACTTCAAACAACATGAAGTGAGAGAAGCTGCATGAATGGATATTTTGTGGCTACATTCTCTTTGTTGTCTCTCAATTGAAAAGGCCCTTGAGACAAAAGACTTCTTTTCAGTAGTTTATGTGGAGGAAGTTTCGTGAATTCAATTGTTGGTGCTAATGTTAAATCAAATATTAATGTGGAATTGGTATGTTAAAATGAGAACAATACTAAATACATGAGGGGGAAGCCCATGACGAGTCAGTAAAAACTCCTTTAAACTAGTGTGTTTCTTGTTAAATACCAAGTATTAGCACCATTTTGCTGATCCTAAACATCAAGTCCAAGGCCAAAATAATTTTCGATTCCCACAGTGGATTTTTCAGAGTTCTTAAAAACATTATCACAAAACTTCCATGTATTCTAAAATAATTAAACAGAAGTTCTTGGAGATATGTTGCCAAGGTCATTTGGAGATTATTCCCTGAGCTGCTTTGTTTGAAATTAGAAAAAAAAAAAAAAAAAGTAATGTGAATTGTAATTACTTAGAACCCTGTAGAATAAAGCTACAGTAAATTCCTTCACAGTTGAACTAAACTGTTTAACACATGGAATGTCTAATTGACAATTCTGTACCAAAGTGTAAATTTGTCAAGGAAGGATACACAACAAGTTTTTTTTTTTTTAAATTTTTTTTAACCATCTCAGTGAGTGCTGTTGTGATTTGGATCTATTACTTCTGAATATTGCATGAAGCTGACAAGCACTTGTCATTTAAAGACCACATGCAGGCATTTAGTTTTCCATTTAGACATAATAACACATTATGCAAATAAGCTTGCAAAGGAAAGCTGGAGGCTGACATGAAATAAACTGTCAAACACAAGTTGCTAATAAATGAACATTTCTTTATAGATTGTCTTAATTTGGGGAGTTGAAAAATACATGTGGCTGTGGTGAATCAGGGCCCTTACTACAGGATTACTTAGCAGAGGAGTCAGTTTTTGACTTTATAACAACATATACTCCCTCCAATTAGGACGAGAGCTTTTAGTTTAAGAAAAGTCTGAAAACTTAAATTTTAGAAAAGAGATTTATAAATAGTGTTCCCATATCTTCATGGTAGAGGGATAAATATTTAGTTTGATTTATTCTCATGTGATTATTTACTCCTTAAGTTCGAATTGTCCATAATAGGTCTAATACTTTCAATTTGACCTAGAAAACAGGTCATTGGAATTTAGAGGAGTTTTGACACTTGCGATTTTGACGAGACAAACCCTAGATGAGGATTTCTTGAAGAATACATCAAAATCTACTGGAAGCCATCTTAAAAATGGATATTTCATGGAAGGCTTCTTAAAAATGCATATTTGAGAATTCCAACCAAGACTGACCTAATTAGAATTTCCGAGCACGGGGCCTATGAAGTTGCATTTTTAAAAAGCAGCACAGTTATTCTTATGTTCAATAGTTTGAGAATCTCTGGGCGAGACAGTCCCTGAAGGTCCACAGCAAGTACAATGCCAAGACTAATAAAATTGGACTTTATATTTGAAATCGGTGTGACATGAAGTTGGGGATTGAGCCATTCAGAGTGAGTCTTTCTCAAGATGCAGTGTTTACAACTCAGTGAGCCTTTGTTCTCTGTGTCTTCTTATACTAGTAACTCCACTGAAGTAATATGAGAAATATAAGACCAAACTATTACTCAGTGACAACGGCCCATAGAGGCAGACCTAGTCGGGGATCAGCCATAAGAACTGGAGAACATGACAGGAAAAGGACAAGTTCTACATCTAGAGGACAGAGGTGAGGTTGTGTAGCCTCCCCTCTCCATTTGGAATCTCTGCCCAGAGATAACTTTGAGGGCTTTTGGCCATTTGTTTTCACAGAACACAGAAAAAGTGGCAAAAGTTTCTTTAATCCCCCTCAGACCTCGAATCCAGAAACCATTAGGACCAGGAATACTTTTCTGTTCCCTGGCTTTGTTGTGACGTTGGCTATTTGAGCTGCGAGGTTAGACTTTAATAAATTCGGTTTCACATCTCCTTTTTTCAGATCATTTATTCATTTGTAAAACTAATTTTATAAGTACATAAATTATAAATTCCTCTACGATGTTATAGTAAATGTTTCAATACCACTTGGAGAGGATTCTTTAAAAATGACAGTAAGTCCTGTTGGCTTAAGTCCTTTTGGTTTACTCTTTTCAAAATGGTAAAGCTTTGACATTGGGCAAGATTATTTTGTCATTGTCTGTTTATATTTTAGAGGAAAAAAGTGAACGCGTCCACTTCCCTCCATTCTTCAGGATAAAAGTAGTTTCTCCGAGTACAATAGATCAACTGACTTGATAGTTAATCATTTTTAGGTAATTACTGTGCTTTTTATTTTACAGAACATAACCCATCATTTTTGCTTCTTTTTTAAAAATTTGGTTCCTTGGACTATGAAGCTAAAGATACGGACCCTCAAAAAAATTTTACAAGTGTGTTACTGTTTCATTTTCTTATTCTAAGAAACAGCAAACTAACTATATTTCTTGTCTAAGTTTTCAAATTTAATTCATTTTCCTCATGATTCCAAATCCATTTGGGATTCTAGGATAAAACCTGTGAACGCTCACTATATATTTCTTTTACAAAAATATGCAGATTAGGGAAAATCTAATAAATTTACTAAATTGTAATTACGCTTTGAACTCAAATGCTAATATTCTATAGATGTAAGAAGTTTATTAATTTATATTATTCTGCAAATATATATTATGTATTTAATATAATTTAACCATATTCCATAGGTTGGATTGGGGGAGTATTTTTAAAGTGTTGAGAGTTTAGCGTTTATTTTTGTAATCTAACAACTTTATCGCAAAAAAAAAAAAAAAGCAGAAAAATTTTCCGGCTGGCCAGGAGGAAAACATTTTGGCATTAATAATTTCATTGCCTGTAACAGCCCAGGAAGCGTGCTGTAGGTACAGTAAAGAGACGTCCGTCTGTGTAGTCGCTTTGCCAATTCCAGTTAATGATCGTTCATAAACTTTCGTCTATAAATACTACACTTGGCTTTCTTTTTTCTAGGGTCTCCAAACAGCTTCCTGCACCTGCGTGACGAATAACAAGATCTGCTTTCTCAAAGTCTTCTTTCAGGGAATCCTTGCACCTGTGGATACCCACACTAATGACTGACTTAGTTCTGAACAGCTCAGGTACCACCCTTCCTCTACTTGTAGGACGAGTCGGTTGTAACCAATTGTCTTGATGATTGAGTCCTGGAAGAACTGGCCCTGCAAGGAATCTGAGACCCGGCAGAGATTCCGAAAAGGCGCAGAAAACCCGAGGGGGAGACCAAGGAACAGCCTCCTTCCGCCTCCCGGACCAGCTGCGCGAACCAGCGGCGGTGAGAAGGCGCCGAGCGCGGGAGGAACAGCCAAGGCGCAGGCTCCCGGGAGCGCGGCGGCGGCTGGACGCCAAACTGGACCAACTGCGACGGCCGGGTCCGGCCAGGCCTGGCGGGCCTGAGGAGCGGCCCCATTTTTGCATCCTTTGATTTGACTTTTGAATTACCCCAAATGTTTGTCACCTGTTCGGGTGCCTGAAAACATGCCCCTTTTGTGGGCAGCCTCTCACTTGGCGTCACCCTAATCTTGTTCCTCACTCTGAAGTGCACCTGCTGCTGCTTCTGATTCTAATCTGTCTGCTTCAGTGCTCCGCCCTACGTATTGACAAGGACTGTCCTTGATCAAACTTTAGTGAGGCTCCTTCAGAGCCCTCTTCTTGACCGGTCTCAACCTTGGCCCTATCCTTACTAGGCCTGCGTACGTCACCCAATTGTAGCCTAAGTCCTGCTGAGTTACTTTTGTGAGAATCCCCCAGCCCCCATATCTGATCAAATTCCTCACCCCCCAGGACCTGATCGCCCTGACCTGCGTTCAGCAATATCTTGTTAAATCTGTTGAGTAAGAATTCCTTCTACCCTTGATGTGTCCTCTTAGTAATTTTTCATCCACTGACCTTCTCGTTCTGTTTTTTTTTTTTTGGAGTGGAGTAGAGCTCCATATCTTCCCTATTGCGGCAGTCTTAACACCTATAGGCGTAGTCCTGAATAAATTCTTCCTTACAGCCTTTACACCTGTCAGAATAAGGTTTTCTTTAACAATATATACATATAAGAACCAAAATCCTACAAACAGAGGCGGTAAGGAAATATTTCACCTAACCTTTTTGTTTTAAGAATAATTAAAACAAGACCCAGAAAAGCTAAATGAGTTATTTAAAGTTAAAGATATTTTCCTCCTGTCGCAAGGTAAGCCACATCGTTTTTGTGTTATGGTGACTCAAATCAGAAAACTTTCACAGGTGCATGTACAGTAGTACTCTAAAATCAAAATGTTCTCATCTTTTTGTTCTCTCTGTTTAGTAAGTTAGAGGAAAAAACAGCCATTTATCAAACTTATGAAGCTCAAAGTAGGGAGAATTTTCAAAGAAGGTTTATAGTGTATCTTCAATATATAAAATAGTATCCTGAAGCCAGGATTCTTCTATTAAAAAAAATTCTCTCAACTCCTTCCTCTTTGATTGTATTGTTCTTTAGTGGAACTTACCCAATAAAAGGCCTGAAGAGTAAACACATGGCAAGCAATTGTGATCACTCTTCCTTGCCCTGGCCAAAAGCTTATTAGATTATATTGATTTACCAGCTCTTTCCTTGCAGAAATAGCCTAATTAAATGCTTAGTACTGCCTCTGAAGATGAATTTAGCTCAATAGTTATTTTGGGTTCTAATTTTAGAAGCCCTCCCTTCTATGATTATATTTTTGGTAATGAGAATTAAATCTTGATGACTTCAATTGGCATCCTTTCTACTTTTTAACATATTATTTCCTGAAGCAAAAATGTTGTTGGAAGTCCAAGTTTAAATTGGGCCCAATTACAGAGTATTTTCACTTGGAGTGGAGAGATTATTCTCCTGTTTACTGGGGGTGTCTATGACAATTCCAGCATTCCTTCCTCTTTCAAAAAGTTATTTGGAGAAAATTTCAAAGTCATTCTGTTTTAAGCTGTGGAGTGGGTATTTCCTGCATTCAGGGTACTGTCTCTTTTTGGGGGGGAAATGGAGTTATAAGATTTTTTTTAATGGGCATGTTGCCTTTATAAAAGAAAAAGACAATTTTAACGACATTTTTGCTTGGTTGTAAAGCCCCATGACCTAACTCCTGATGATAACTTCGGCAGTGTGAAAGGTAGTTGTTAGGGCTATCACCAAGAAGTAGGACATACAGATTTGGAGTAGCCTTGACCTTTCCCCTTTTTTTCTTCCTTTTCAGTAATAACTGGAGTCACTTCTGTGGTAGCATAGGGTTGGCAAGTCTAAATGGCACCATCTATCTTTAATCTAAGGTGGTCTTCATTTTCCTGCAGGTAGATTATCCCAGAGTAAACTATGTGAACAATTTTAAAAAATAAACTAAACATCCCAGATACCTATCTTCTTGTGATTAAAAAAAAAATCTATGAACCTTTGGTTCATGATTACTCTTTGCTTAAAATTGTCCATTTGAAAGGC
The DNA here is from genome assembly GCF_000151845.1 of Pteropus vampyrus. NCBI lineage: Eukaryota > Metazoa > Chordata > Mammalia > Chiroptera > Pteropodidae > Pteropus > Pteropus vampyrus. The sequence goes on from NW_011889191.1 coordinate 1,092,476, forward strand.
CTTTGTTAGCAATATTCTTTCTGTACTTTCCCAATGAACAATTGATTTTTAATCTACTAGGAGGTGATTGTGAGAAATGTAATTTCACTTTTACAATTGAAAAACAAAAGTTTTATTTTATCCCTTGTGAAATTAACAGCATCATCAACACTCCAGGGCATTTGAAAACAAATTTCCTTTTTGGGACCTTTGATGGCTGTCAAATAGGCACAGATTAACCGTGCTTCATAGAGCTGAAGGGGACCTGGCTCTGACGGTCTTGCGAGACGTTTGCACATAGCGTGATGCTGCTTCCACTTTCAGTTCAAAGCAGGCATTGTCTCCTGGGTTTTCACTCAGCTTCTATAGCTGCTTCTCACTTATTCTGAGAAAACAGTTCACTTCAAACTAGATAATCTTCTGGTCAGGAAAAAAAAGAGCTAGTTCTTTTTCTTCGTAAAACAACCTTTTCTTTGAAGACACTGTTCAGTAAATCTAATACATTTCAAGGTAGCATGACTTTTTGTTGGTTGAGTACTATTCTGTGCATATAATTTGATTATAGCCTGCAAGCATTATATTTTGAGCTTTGAATATTAGACAGCATAAGAAAAAGTAACACAAACAAACTAATGCAGTTGATTTATTATTGAAAGGCTAAGGAAAATCAAACATGAATTCAAAATGTTGTTCATTAAACAGCAGATACAGAGAAATTTACCTTAGAAGTTTAAAAAATAGCAAGAAAGATTTTAAAAGTACAACTTGCAGCCATGTTTTAGAAGATGATTCAGCTATCTGTGGCTAGAAATGATGTCTGCTAGTGATGATTTTGGGGTCTCATTCAGAGTGTTACTGTCTGTGAACCAGTGATTTATTTCTCAAAGGTTAGCCAATAAAGTCAGTTAAAAACAATCCTGGGTCTGAGTGAGAGTAACAAACTCAAACCCCAAACAGCTGTTTGCTTTCTTCCCTGGAAACCTAAAGATGAAGCTCATTAAAAAGTTGTTTTGAAATTCACAATTTTTATTTACTTATTTATATATTTTTTAAATGGTAAGGACAACTTTATTATTTATTTTATTTTATTTTATTTTATTTTATTTTACAGCTGCAGCACCTGGTCTTCTAGGTGGTCTCCCTTCCAAGTACTAACCAGGTTCGATCCTGCTTAGCTTCCAAGATCAGATTGAAATTCACAATTTTTAGATTCTTCCCAAAGTCTCCTGCAAATGCAAACGTGTAAGTATGCATTTATAATATGAAGGCAAAATTCTGGGCAACATATTTTGAGATTCGTTTCAAGTCCCCCCAAAAATCTGATAAATGACCGAGCTACATACAACAATATATAATTAAAATTTAAGTTTAAATTAATATGAATGCTTTGTGGACACCTGGATGATAAAAATAAAAATATCAGTGAATATTCAACTGGAGTTTCAGTTTGTAGAATGATACCTTATTCATTACATGATATGAATCCTATAAAAGTACAATGAAATAGGTAAGGCAGGTTAGATCATCTCCATTGTTAACAGAGATGTGTTTGTCTTAACTCTTGCTAAGGTTTATTGAAGGTCAACTCAAAGCCACACAGAGAGGTCAAACATCTTTCCCAAGGCTGCATAGACAGAATTGGTGGAGCTGGGATTCAAGCTGAGGAACAGTTACTATCCCATTTTGCAGAAGAGAAACTTGAGGCTTAAAGAGGCTAAAAAATTTCCCCAAAGTCAAAAGCCTAGTAAATGACAGTGCAGAAATTCTAACAAGATCTGTCTGGCTTTAAAGCTTTAACTTTTAACTACTTCAAAGTTTACTTTAAACTCTGGTTTCTTACTTTTTGATTTGATGCTGAGATATTTCAGCTAATGAGTTGCTGAATTCCGGCTATTATATGAAAGACATATTTGGCTTCTTTCTCTTACTACTTGATTCTTAGTGTCTATTTCTATTTCATAGCCTTACTATACGCAGATAAACGGCTTTTACTTGGGAAATGATTGAGGGTGGTACAGGCATGGTTGTAGGAGAATAAGATGCAACGTAGATAGAAATATATCGGAATCATTGAAGAATCATTTTCAAAACACATCAGCAGAAGCCTCTGAAAGATCTGTCACATCCCAGTGGAGTTGGGTGGAGCTTTCAGAGGGAAGGAGCCCAGGCCCATGTAATTTCAGAGGTTCCACAGCGAACCTGATATGGTCTCTAATCTGGCTGAAAACTGCAAGAGTTCCCCTCTCCATATTTTCGCAAGCTGTCTTGTGTCCTTCTTGGAAATTTTTTTATATTGTAGATATTCCCTGACAATTACAAAGTACAGTGATAGAACTGTTTTCCTCTGTCTGGATAATGCACTTTATCTTTGATTTCTGGGCTGCATTATCATGTTATCTGTGGCCATTTAAAGTCTGTAGGATGTTTTTTTGTTTTTTGTTTTTTGTTTTTTACCATGACCAAGATTAAGATAGGTCTTCCTCTTTATGCTTCTCCTATTAAATATATCTAGTTTAGGTTCGTGATTTCTGTGTATTGAGCTCTTTTTAAATATGATTTCATAATCCATTAGCTATTCATTCCTCCCAGATTTGTGTCATATGTAAATTTGAAAAGTAGATCTTAATAAAGCTGGTGATTAAAAATAGTTGAACCAAATGTGAAAATCTGTGTATGAGAGACCTCTCTCTGGGAGAATACTGATAACATATATCCATATTCTTTACATGGGGTTGTTCAATCAACTATTGAGATTTCTGACAATACTATTGCCTAGTAATGTTTAAGGACACAGGTATTGAGTGATACAGACATAGATTCAAATCCTGGCCATGCTTTTTGTCTATGGCCAAGATATAACATTTTTAAAACTTTGTTTCCTCCACTGAAAAATGGGAGTAAGAATACTAGTCCAAAACATTGTTAAAAGGATTGAGATTTTTACATATGTTTATTATCGATATTATTATCTGAGGAAATTATGAGAGAATTTGATCAATATATGTCTTTCTATATCAGACTAATACCTGATGAAAGAAAAGAATGAGGTATATTTGGCTTAGTTTAGTTTGTGGACAACTGATGATATATTAACATTTATGTTTCTTATTCTTGAAATAATCTAATGTACAGTTTTAATCTATTCATGTTTCTCAGTTTGTCAAACCTTTGACTGAGGTTTTCATGTTTCTGTAAACAATGAAATAGAATAAAACTTACCTTTTTAACCTTGGTGTTAGGCACACCCTAAGTATTGCCTACCATTGCTGAGAGAAAAGTGAATTATGAGATATGATTGATATTTTTTGTTCAGTAACTAGTTTTGCACAATGTTATATTTTACCACGGATAAAAGATTAAACAGATATTAAAGATTTATTTCAGATTAAATAAGGTTTCATTATTTTCGACTAAAAAGCAGACATACTGAAGGATGTTCATGCGATGCCCGGAGGAAGTTTGAATGGGTTTCTGAGTGTGCCAACAGGCAACTTTTCAGATATAAGTTACAAGCCAGACTCAACCAACATTTTTATTTCTCTTTTTGTAGATTCTAAAAAAAACATTAACTCTATGATGTCTAATAACGTCAAGAAAATATATCCTAGATTTTTATATAAACTCTATGTAACATTTAACTGTCACTTTAGACTTCAAGAATAAGGTTTAGTAATTTTAAAACTCAGTGCAGTGACAGAGAAAACCACTGGCATTAACTTTCAAATGAAGAGAGTAGAAGAATGTTTTAACAAAAGAGCTAATGGCTGTTTTCTTTAACCTATAGTTGGAATAATTAAATAGCAAGGCCTTTTCCTGTGACAGTAAAAGCAAAATGGAGAGTCTGACTTTTTATATCTAAGTTTTGTCGAGGATGTTTTTGGCAAATGTATAATAGGTTTCAATTTTATTCTTCTTTTCTTAAAATGACGCTCTTCATTGACAGAAATGATATGATTCTTATCATTTAACATTTATTTAGCGCTGGCAATAGAGTTGGCTCTGCATTGAATATCATCGAGTAGGAGTAATCCATCCCCGATGGGCATAGTGTACAAATAAGGTAAACAAAACTCCAACATTAAGAGATAATTATCCGTAACACAGGCAAAGGTAGAACACTGCACAAGTACTCTGCTTTTTCAGTAGGCGTTTAAACAAAAAACGGATCTGCGAGTGCCCACACCCTGGGGCTGTCATCTGAAATGTTGGTAAAACATCCCCTAAAGCTCAGTTTAAAAGCACAGCTGAATTGAACACAAAGAGACCCATGGACTTGTGGACGTTATTGTTTCTTCAGTGGAGCTCTAGCTCAGTAATATGATGAGCTAAATGCAGATGTGATTTTCCTAACATCGCTATAGTTTTGACCACCCAGCTATTTTGCTCCTTTGTGATTGTAAATGAATTATTGATAAGGAATACTTCAAAGCTGCACAAAAAATTCTTTTACACTTAACATTTAGAAAACAATGATGTTGATGGAGGGTAAAAGAAAAACCCGCCAATATTTTTCTGAGACTGAACAATAATAAAGTGCCTTCAGGATTCGTTTTAATGAGAAATACTAGGTAGCTCTGTGGAAGTCTCGAGACAGGCAGTGCACACTAGGAAATTAATTATCTCTTGGCAGCCAGGCAAATATATGTGGCTTGTGGTGGCATTGCAGAAAATAAATATTCTTTTAATCAGCGATGCTGGCTTATTTACTCAAAGGTAACATCAAACTTTAAATGCATAAGTCACATATATTTAGGAAAGGATTTCAAAACAAAGGGATGAGTTGGCTTCTCTCGACTGCTGTTTTCAGGTTAGTGTTTGCACAGCTGTCCTCCAAGTACGCTACAACCGATGCCTTAGTTTTGACCATGCTCAGAGAAAGAGGGTTATCATCACCTACAGCATTTTATCCAAACCTGACTCTGATCTGTGCTGGAGGAGACGTTGACTTTCATGATGGTTTTATGGATCGATGATTCAGGTGTTTCTCCAGATAGCTCTGCTGGGTTCCTGGGCCAGGTTTGCAAGTCAAAGCTGTGTCTCCTACCCTAGGTGGAATTTCTCAGCTCAAAGATTCACTTCTTAGCTGCCTCCAGCTCAAGCAGTTGGCAGCTGATGGGACAGCATGAGTAATGCAAACCTGAGTCTTCAAAGCAGCAGGTGATGAGAGATGCTGGATTTTAACAGTATAGTAAATTAATTCACAAACTCACTGAGCACAGATGATAACTTTGGTATAATTTCCAGTAACAATTAGGAAGAGAATGCATTGTTTTACAGGATAAAGGTATTAGTCCTGATTCTTGTCATGTAATGTGTAGCATACTGGTATCTTTGAGGAAAAGCCAGATTCTGGATGTGTGCATTTGCCCGTGACCAGCTCCTGAAATGGATGCAAATTAAAAGGAATGATTTCTGTGATAGCGAAGGTGCTGTAGTAGAGCCTCTGTACCCAGATCCCTACGAGGGGGCTGGCAGGTTCTCAGAATTTCATTTTGCCTGAACTTTTATCCAAAAGCGGCATAACCAACCCGTCTCCAAATGTCTTCCAAACTTTCATTATATTGAGTTCATTCAGGCTGGATATGCAATCTTCACTTTGTATTCCAACCTCGTAACTATTGCAGAGACTGCCTCCAAAATCAACAGATTCAAGACAACTTCTAATTCTCGAGTTCATTATGGAAAGGAAATCATTCATATCTTCTCAGTTATTTCTGATGTTTCCCCAAAAAACATTTCTAGTAGAAGAAATACAATTTTAAATCTCAGAGACAATTCTCAGAAAAACAAGTTCCCCTTTTTTCAAAGTTTGATTGGCATTATCAACAGTATTTTCAAAAAAGAAATTGTGAGTTTGCATGTTAATAAATGAGTATTTATACTAATGTCTTTTTTAGAATGATCTTTCTATCATTTTTCTCTTTCGGATTGTTAAACCACTAAAGGTAATCGATAAAATCTATTGTTACCTGTAGAAAGCTCAGATAAATACTAGGTACACATGCTAATTAAAAAATATTATTTGATGATAATAGAGGTGAGAGATATAATGATAAAATACTCTTTCTTTCAGATGACTGACTTACTCTGAAATGATATATTTATTCAATACAATGAATATTCAATGTGATTTAATAAATATTCATTGGACACCTGTGCTAGCCCTAGGGAATATTAAAATGAGAAAGATTCAGTATAGGTTACTGACTGGGGTACATTATATTGTTGTTCTCAAGTATTCCACCCCACCCCCATTTCCTGTAAAAGGATTACACCTCCCCACCTGTAAGAGGTCTGTATCTTGCAGTATGTCTTGCTCGAGAGGGGAATATACTTCTCTATTACTTGGTTGGATGACTGACTTTAGCCAATGGCATGTGAATGGACATGAGGCAGGCTACCTCTGTGCAGATTTAAGAATCATTGTGTGTTTCAATCAGCACCTTGCTCTTTTCTTTTTGCTGTGAGAATGGCATAGAGCTGCTCACAACTCAAAACATAACCTTAACCCTAAGCTGAGACCTGGAGCAAGAAGATTAAATAGCTGACCTGCAGCTGCCAACATGTAACATGTTTGTTGTTTAAGTCACTGACATTTGGGAAGTTTATTTACCACCGTGAAGCTAACTAAAATACTTTGTACAGAGTTAAACTGTAGTACGTTAATTCTAAGGCATTGAAAGTTCTGGTAGTCTGCTCAGAAATTTATAACCAAAACTGGAGACTAGTTCTAGTCCAAGCATCCTGCAAACTAAATTAACAGAATTTGAGATGGACTGTGAGCAGATTACCTCTGGATTAATCTGGCCACATCTAGTACATTTTAGTGAATTAATTGTGCAGCTATCTTCACTGAATTTAGGTCACCTGAAGAAATAACTGCCATAATTTGATCGTCCCTTATGTACCAGTCTGGTCCAAGTCAGTTGTTAGTTCATGGTGATAGCGTCCATGTTTTGTTTAAGCAGTGGAATGAGAATAAAGGCTTTTTTTTCAGGGCAGATATCCATCTCTAATAAGCTGTTGCCTTTTAGTCAATGTTAGACATCAACAAACATTTGTAACTCTTTCTCCTCCTAGGGTCTAGGTTAACATGGATTCTTATCTAACCCAGGGTAAGAGAAGGTGTGGGTATTGTAGTGTGTATTGTGCGTGTGAGAGTGAGTGAGCAAGAGGGTGGGGGGAGAGAAAGGGGTTGAGAGGTAGAGAGAGAGAAACTAAGAGTTTGACTCAATTCACACTGTATTGTACTTTTTGAGTTTTCTCTTATATATCTGCACGTACCAGATACCAAGGGAAAATCGTATGAGATTATGAAAAAAAGTCTAAAAAAATCAAGATTGTTTAACATTTTTATTAATTATTTTCAGGATATATTTTCCTATATATGCTTTGCCAGTTGCCTTTCCTTAGACTTTGGTGCCAGGACACAGGATGTGGTAGACATCACTAGTGCTCCCCCACACTTGGGTCTCCCCTCCTCCCTTGGCGTGTGGCACATTCCCTTCCACACTCCCCCTGCATCAGGTGGCTCATGTGAACCTGAAGAGCAGCGATAAATGTTACTCAAAGGCTGAAGCTCTCCAGCTCTCTTCTCCTGCCACAGCTTTACTAGAAGACACATACTGAGAGGCCAGCACCACCAGATGGCATCTGAATGGGTCATTGACTCACTGGACCTGCAAGGGAATTTTTGTGAGCAAGAAATGTTATATATATTATTTGTTATTATCACATAGTCTAAGCCAGCATATGGTTTCTGAACACGCCTCATTCTTTGCCTTGGAACTAGAGTTCTTTTATCTTCCATAGTCTGTCCTTCCTTCCTTCTTTCCTTTCGACTTTTCTTCCTTTTGCCCTTCATTCCAAAAGCATTTATGGAACATGAGTCATATGCCAGGGTCTATACCGGGAGTTCAGTGATCAGCTGCGAAGGGATAGTCCCTGCCTCATGGGTTCATAGAGGAGAATAACTAGCAGTTTTTATTTCTTTTCCTTGTACAGCCACTCTACCAACGATTATCATTTAATCCTCATAGCAACACTCTAAGCTAGGTCCTATTATTATCTCCAATTCATTTTGATAAAGAAACTGATCTTCAGAGAAGTAAATGACAGGTTCCAAATCATACAGATGGTGAAGGGCAGAGTTGGACTTCAACCTTGAGCTGTTTGTTGCCAAAGTCTTAGTGTTTAAACCTTAGACTCTCTAGCAAGGAGTAGCTTCTGCTCGTCTGGAGAGTTGGATGCATACTCATCATTATTATTATTCATACATAGATTTGTCAAAAGTAGAGACTTTTCTCCTCTTTGGGTGAGAGTATGTGCTTTCATATTATGATCATAATGAAAGGAGTATCAAGAAACTGAGACCAAAAAAGAGTTTTGCTCCCCTTCCTCGCTCTCTGAAACGATGCCAAGCCAGGTTCCGATACCGCCCTCAGTGCTCTGGTCCCTCTTCCCAAAGCGGGACTCCCCATCCATGCCGACACCCTCAAGATCCGTTGCTGGCGGAGCCAATGCGGTGATGGGAGTGGGTACAAAGGGGTTTCTGTCACAGTCCGCAGTCTAGGCCCCATAAAGACGACTGAGCAATGCTTCCAGCAAAGGAAGGGTAGCAAAAATCTCCTTTCCTGGGGAAGATCTGTGGACCCATGATGACACCACACCACAACTTCTAAAACACATATGATTCAGAATACGAAGGGAGAGGTTGCCCCAATTATTTATAAGTTTTTTTCCCCAAAGGAGTTAGCAGGATTTTGAAACAAATCAAGCAAGGATTTTCAATGTCACTGCCTCTGCCTCACTGCTGACAGTTGGAAAGGCACAGAAAACTTTTGCCTTCTGGCTTAAGAACACTTGATCATCCTAACTGTTGGTGAAGCTCATTTGCTTCCCTTGAGTGGCAGCACTGAAGGTTGTCAGGCCATCTCCGGGATCCCACCCCAGCAGAGGCGTTGATAACAGCGGCGTTTGTCAAGGTGTGGGCCAGTGATCACACGTAAACGTCTGAGTCATTACGAAATATACAGATTTCAAGTCCCGTTGCCGCCCTAAATCAGAAGCTCCGGGGATGAGACCCAGAACGGAGCGCGCTCCCACGCTGAGGGGATCTGCACGCACACACCGAGGTTCGAAGTTCGAGAACGGTGCATCGAAGCCGAGAGGGTCCCTGGTACAGCTCTGCTGACACGTCACCTTTTATTCCTCCCCTCCCTCTATTTTTAATAGCTGAATAAAACTCCCGACCATAACTTTTCTATTAAAAATGACTCAAGATAGAAGAAATACTTTCTTTTAGGGCAGATATAAAAAATAGAACCTTTGAGAAACCACAGCTTCCTCTGTTGCTCACCATTATGCATTGTCAAATAGAATGTCTCTCCTTGAAAGAAATTTCACTTACGGCCTAAAAACCTCTGTTGAAATAATTTTAAAAATTAGATTTGCTGCCTCGTGTCTCCATATTACTTCATACAGGCAGCTTTAAGCTTGCCGAACGGAAATCTCACTAGAGGAAAGCGAAATTTAGACCATTTACCCATCTTTCACTGCTGTTTCATTTCTATGATTCCTTTTTTTCGGCTTCCTTTCCTCAGCATAACTTTTTTCTTTCATTCAACCATTTCCCCACACCCTCTTCCTACATTTATTTTAAGCAAATATTTAGGTTTCGAGGCTGAAAGTCTCCTCAGACCATTTACAATGAATCTCGAGACTCCAAAGGATTAGTAGAGGGAAGAGGAGGGAAAAGTGAGACTCTCCCTGGTGGAAGACTGGGTTTGCTAGGGGAAATATAATGATTGGAACTCACATTCCTGTGGGAGGCCCAGCAAGAAAACATCATTTCAAATGTGCAGTGGATATCCAGAGTTACAGGATGAAAAGCATAAACACAACTCCTAACTGCAGCAAGTTCTATAGGCTATGAATTATTTTATTGAACAGCATTAAGTGCTTTCCTGTTGGAAAAAGAGGAACTTGTTAATTATTTTAAGTTTGAAGTAATTAAGCTAGACGCTGTCAGGCTGGCACAGGCTTCTCAGCAGGCGGCTGGATTCTCTCAGCAGAGTGAAGGAGTTTTCTAGTCCCATATGCTGAGCTACAGGTGAGCCAGTTGGTAAATATGTGACACCTTTTAATTATACCTTGTTGCAAGCTGTAGCTTGTCTTGTGAATTATTTGATCATTTGTTGCTCTCTCACAAGAGAGTATATTGGTGAGTTTCCCAGGTCGAGGGTGGGAGTTAGAATGGAGTAGTGTCTGAGCGCATGGAAAGGAGGAAAATCAGCACTGTGATCTGCTTATGACTTTCTAGCACAAGTTCTGGAAAGGGTCCTTGTCTCGGCTGGCCTAGCAGTTGCAAGAATGTCTGATAGTGCAGGGCAGAAAAGGTTTTGTAGCTGGCCCTATTGGGCCTAAAAAGACCATCATTCTGGGCTTTTCCTGTAAGCTTTACCAGCTACCAGCTGCCCAACTCAATTCCAAGTATATGATGGAGAGCTTTTGAGTACACATTTGCTCAACAGAGGAACAGGAGGGGAAAAAAATAGAAAGAGGGGAGTAAAAAGGAAACATTTGCAGCTGAAGAGCTAGACCTTTGCATACCTGCAAAATTGTTTCAAGTGATTTATTTTAAAAGGCTGAAATCGAAAGGTCTCCTTTCAGAGCAACGTTTCCAACCCTTCCCTGCATCGCTTTGATATGAGTCAGAACAAACTGTCTTTGGCAGTCCTGCCCAATGCATTTTTTTAATGGTTTATACAGTTTATACAGTGGGATAGGAACTTAGACTGGGCCCCTGCATACCCTACAGTAGGAAGCTCTCTCTGCAAAACTGAGCCCCGCCCCAGTGCAGTGGGGGGACCAGGAGGGCACAACATGTAATGGACAGATTCAAGCTCCTGCCGCCCCTCTGGGTAGGAACAGAGGACAGGGGAAGGGAAGAGGGCCTGAAGGCCCCGAGAGGGTGAGGAGCACTGTGAGGGACTGTAAGGGGGTGATGGTAGGCTGGGGGCCCAGGGTCGGGGCCACCACAGTGGGGCCTGCGAGGTCAGTGGCAGTTGACAGCAAGGGTATTAGTACAGATACAACAGGACAAGGGTGGGGAGCAGGGCAGAACTGAGTTCCTGGGACTACCCCAGGGACCCTACAGAGGGCCCTGAGGGGCAGTATTTGTGTTTCAGGCAGAAAAAAAGTGTTGACTTCTTTTATATGCATACAATTTAAACAAATTATTCTGTGAAAGTATGCTTAATTAATTTTTTTTAAAAAAATTTAAACACTATGTAAAAAGTAACCAAAAAATGTAATTAAATTTTGCAAAGCAGGAATGGGGTGAGGAGGGAGGGTCCAGGAGAGAGGAGGTAGTGAGAGGCCCTTGCAGCCCCGTTCTCTCATGGGCTGGGGTCCTCAGAGGCTCAGAGACTTGCAGGGTAGGCTGAGGGAGAAGGGACCAGCTGGCTGAGGGGTGGAGAGTGGGAGAAGTTACTGCTAGAGGAACAGTACTTTACCCAAATGCCCCAAAGCTCTAGACCCAGACACACACACACACACACACACACACACACACACTCACTCACTCACAGTCTCTTGGAACCCCCCTCCCCCCACCATCTTTTTTTCTTAATGGAGACATGTAGCACAATAGTCTTACCCAATCCCCGGGAAAAGAGCCCAAGTTGCAGCTCTGGTTTGGTCATCTCGGTCATTTAAGAACGCACCAAGTCCTTGTCTTCTATGCACCAAGTCCTTGTCTTCTGTGCAGATAAAGGGCCCTGGAGTCCACTGTTGCTTCTTCTTACCAGCTGCCTTCACTCCTGTCTTTGGTCTGCCTGAGCTGCCTACCCCCACCCCCTGGAGAAGGCAGCGGGAATGATAAATTCTCTGAGAAAGGGATGGCCCTGGTCTTCAGCAGGGCACTAGAGGAAGGAGCGGCAGGGCTGGGGTGCTTGGCAGGCCCTGGGGAGCCCCCGCCTCTTTGGTTGCTTAGTCCTAGCCTCTGGTCCAGCCCTTACTCTCAATACCAGTAGCTGGGACCCCCTCCTTTTAAGTCATCAGTGAGATGAAGATGGTGCAGTACTGAGCAGAGGAAAGGAAGAACTTCTCGGGTGAAGGCCTAGGAGCAGAGGCAGAGGCACAGGCTCGCGATGCAGAAAAGGTTAGATCGCCTGAAAGGGTAGCAAGGGGCTGACGACCAGGAGAAAGGTATCAGTGAGCTGAGGCACAAAAGGGTGGTAATCAGATGGCAATCCAAGAACTCAACACAAGGCACAGGTCGCTGGCAGTTCCAGGGTGTACAGCTAGCACTGAGCAGTGACCACCATCTCATTTTCATTCTGCATTATGTATAAAAAGAACACTGCCATTATAGCTGTTTGTTTTCGTATATCAAATACATGCAGTCATCATGTTTATAGTCAAAATTCCTGAAATCTACAACTCTGGTGTCATAGCTCTATGTTAACTGAAGAAAACGACCCTGATATCTTGGAAGGCAAGATTAACGAAAAGTATTTTTCAAATAGCAAAATCTGATTACTTTTTTTTTGTTATTTTTTCCTTGTGTTTAAATTAAAAAAATTTTAAATTAAGCATACTTTCACAGAATAATTGGTTTAAATTACATGCATATAAAAAAAGTCAACATTTTTTTTCTGCCTAAAACATAAATACAACTGCCAATATACATTTTTATGTCACCTTGCTGAATATGTTTTATATGAGTAATTATTAATATATTATTTAGGTCAAGATTTAAACTGAAAATGATCAAACTCTTTAGTCAAAAATTAAATACTCATAAGCAAACCAGCAGTGTCCAGAGTTGGGCTATACATGCACAGGTTTTCATGGTTTAACTTACTAAAAAAAGCATAAAAGTTTTATTAGAAAGCAAAATATTGTGCAGGTTTACAGAATTTTAAAGCATGTTTGCAAATATTGCTGCTTGTTGAAAGAATTTGTATTATAGGAAAGTCGTGGACAGAGACAGTTCATATCTCATTATGGTAAACCTTTGCTTTCTAGATTTGAAAGTAGATTTTTATAAGCAAGATCAAAAATCATGATTAGTTATAAACATCAAGTAAAATGAAGTTAAAATTTTCCATTTGATATATTTTAAAACGATTCCTCATTTGGCAGTGGTGCCTATAAAATAAATACCTTTTGCAATGTTAAAAAAATTTTTAATTTAATCCAACGTTTCCATTTGGTTTTGCTTACTTGATCTTGTGGAGATGTTCACAGCTATTGGACATCCTTGGTGAACTTAGCCTTGGTAGGGCTCTGCCAAAGACTAATGAACTGAAATTTGAGACAGTCTTTTGCCCTATACCCTTGCCTTTCCATTAGGACACCCTATTTTATTATTAACATTTTTTGAAGTCTATTTTTAATTACTTATTACCATAAAACAAAGATGCAGCATATGTTCACTATTAGAAAAAAAAAAACATGCACTAAAAATACACCGAGAATAATGACATTTCTAATGTACACATATATTTTGGAAAGTGTGAAGATGCCAAACACAGAACTTTATGAAGAAACACAGTCACCAAATAACAAGTTTATCTGTAATGTAGTATAGTACTTTTGGAATCAGTTTGGCACTGAATAAACTGTATGTATGGATAATAATATGCAAGTTGAACAATAAGCACAGGGAATCCAAATACTAAGGAAACTTTAATAGGGCAAAATATTAACTAATACCCTTGTCAAAGAAAATTAATCTCTATTAATTTTTTTAAGGTTCTGTATGTATATGAGTGTTTGTCTTCAATAAAGAGCAGAAATGAGAGATGTTTTTAAATGTTAAATATTACATAATCGACCAAACATTGATATTTTGCCTTTTCCCTACGCAAAAAGAGATTCTTTCCAGAAACTGCTTTAACAAACATACTCAAAATCCCAAATCAAGGTATTTGAGAATATATCTAGTAAACATGGATGTTTAACTAATAGCATATCAAGATAAATTAGATGTTGCTTCACATAATAAAAAGCACCCATTTTCCCTGAAAAAGAGAAGAGTCTACAGTTTTTTTTTAAATTATAAATTTCATAGTTGTAAAATGAGTATATTTTGTCAACTTTCTTAGGAGATGTTCCCAGGGACCAGAAAGAAAGGGATCTTCCAAGATTCCAAGTTCCAGTGGGATGCCCTCTGGGCATTAGTTTGAAGGGGCTCCTGTGAAGACTGCTCTCATCTCAGTCCACGGGACCCCTTCATTCATCAATCATATATTTTATTGTGATTCTACTATATGTCAGCCCTGGGAGGGACTTGATTTATAGGATAGGAATTTGGTAAGTGACAGAGAGTGGTGAACAACTCGACTGATCCAAGTGTAAGGTGTTTGTTTATTGTGATGCTGCTAAGATATAGGAGAAAGAAATTTAGGCAAATATGATGAAGCCTGTCAGGGACATTCCAAAAATTCTTAAAATGTCCAGACTGCTCCTGCCCACTCCTTGTGGTGCAGGAACCACTGGTGAGTTTAAGACAAACAGGATCAGAGCTGTGTTGAGAAAGATAGCTCTGTTGGAATGAGGCAAGAATTCCTGTGAGAGTTCCCAGAGGGGAAACTCAAGTCAGCTCTGAAAGCCTTGGGGGTAAAGTTCTTGAGTTCTTAGCAAATGGGAGTCCATAATTTAGTGTCCATTTTGCTTATGCCCAGTGCTAGCCTGTGCCTGTGGAATTTGCACACTTGAGAAAATAAATCTGAATTCGTGGCAGGAAAAGGCAGCTTTTGCTAAAGAATAAATCATGTTGCGATAAGTCCAAGATGCTAGAAGACAGGATATTAATTAAACTCTGGAAAATTCTGTATGCCTTTCAAAAAAATCCAAATATTTATTTACTATGTTGTCCGTGTAGGACATCGTATTGAGTATTCTTTTTTGTTTTATCTCTATTTTGAGTCAGTATTCCCTTTTAACAAACTAAATTACTTGAACATAAGCAGTGTAGAAAAAGCCAATTTGTAAGAAAAGCCATTTTCTCTTAAATCTGAATTTTGTGGACTGCCGAACATTAATAACTAGTAACCTATATCTCATTCGATAAGTTAATTCTGATTTGCTCTAAAAATTATTAATGCTGATTTATAGAACCTTCAAAATAGAATCACCTCGACCTCAAAAATGCTCTCAAATCCAGGCATTTGTCATCCACGTGGGCAACCCTTGAAATCTTTACTCACTTTCCACTGAGAAAGTGCCACCCTAGTACATTTTATATTTGTACAAATGTTAGAAATAAATTGACATTTGACTAGGCATCGTCTTTTGAGAAATGACCTAGGCATCCATCAAACTCAGTACATCCTCCTTTGCTTAAAAAAGTGGACAAGATAGTCATAAATATTGTGAAGCTAACTTTGGTTTACATTTTTAAAATCTTTTGAAGGCATTGTTATCTGAAGAGCGACATCTCTGCCTGCATTTGTTTCCAGGAGGCTGTCACACAGTGCACTGCTTGCCTTTCTATGGGTAGATGCAGTTCTGTCTCTTGTAGGGACTGCACGTTCACATCGTGGGACTGCGCCTTTCTGCCTCAGCTAGAGAGATCAAGGACAGCTTTGAACTGGACACATCATGTCACAGGCGAAAAATCAAGAACAACAACAAAAAAGACTTTTGTACTTTCAACTGGGAAAAAAATAGGCTTTTACAGTGAAATTAAATGTTTGGTTTAGCTTGGCCCCTAGTGGATGCTAATGTTCATTTTCATGTTGAATTGATGGTCTTTACTTAAACAAAGGGCGGAACCAAATGATTCTGGAGACTAAATTACCTCTTAGCTTTGGAAATGGAGTTTACCTCAAGCCAGAATTGAGATAAATGTGTAGTGAGTTGACAGAAAGCTTGGAAACATTTGCACATTTGGTACCAGGAGTATAGATAAGCAAAGGTACCAAATTCTCCCATTCCTAGTAAATTCAGAAAAATATTCATTATCTGATTAGCACGAGTTCGGTATAAAAGTTTGCCATTCTTTTGTTGCCCGAAATTAAGAAATAATTAGCTTTTCTCTTATAAACAAGAACCATATTAAAAAGAAAAAAAGACAAAAAAAACAGAGAAAACAAAAATTAGGTGTGTCCAATCTAGGAACACCCAAGGCAGGCTGAACATAAAGGATGTCATGTGGCCACATGTGCGACAGCTCTGTGCAAGCTCTGTGATGCCTGTCATCTTTTACCCCAATGAAAATGATGCCGTTTGCTTGCGATTATAGACTCCTATTGATTTCCAATTTTCACCAGGCATGTTCAAGTCTCTTGGGCTCTGGGCGCTTGTAGATTCTTATGAGTCTTGCAGTGAGGAAACAATGTAGTAATATAATTGGCACAGTGTAGCAATAAGAGACTCCTATTCTATTTTCAATTTAGTCCTTTCTTGCAATGTATTGTCATATATATTTAAAGTAATATCTATGACATTCTATTGGTTCTGATTCTCTGGAAAACCCTGTATACACACACACGTATTCAGCACTAATGGTTCCAAAGAATTATTAAAGAGCAGCCTAAATTTTAGTAGAAGCCCATGCTTCTCTATACTAACAACAACGACAACAAAAATGAAATAAAAAATAAAAAAGAATCAACATAGTGCTCTGAGTAGATTGTGTTGTGTCATCTTACTCTGTTAGCTTGCTTTGACTTCCACCTCTGGAGTAATAATGGGTCCATGATTACACGGCAGCTGCGGTCTCAAGAGCTACTTGTATGGGGGAATCTGCATTCATCAAGTGTTTATCTTATGTAGTAAAGTGCCACCCAAACAGCTCTGAGCTCTTACCAAAAAGTCATCCAGAAATCACACTCCACAAACTCTAGTGCGTAACATGCAATTACTTTCTTTTTATCGTGAAATATCTGAGCAACGCTTCCGTTTGATCTGAAGAAAGAACTTTGTACCAATTCTAATTTTTCCTGCAGGATGTATGTTCGTGTTCTACATCTAAACAGTACAGATCATGAGGTTTGATGTGTGCTAAACTGTAGAGCCATAATAAAAGTCAAAATGATTTGTTAAAATTTGGAGGAAATGTAAATGGCTACATTTCTTGTGTCTGAAAAAAGTAGGTACTAGTAATTGCTTTAGGGAGCTGACCAGGATGAAAGACATTAAAAATTTTTAATTTCTTCTTTATGGGATTGTTACAAAGTTAGTGTTTTTGAGTGGTGCCTCCCCACATGCTCGTGCATTATGCTGAAGCTCCATTAGAAAGAGCGAACGCTTTCATCCAGCCGCTGCATTGCACATGCTCGGTTATGTGAAGAGCATGACAAATCTGTGTAGTTTCCAATCTCTCCGTCTATTTCCTTTTACACAACCTAGGAGGAAAAAAGTCTCTGATCAAAACAAATGTAGTGGTATTGTAATTTTCATGTAGTCTTGTGATTAAAGAAAGAAAGAAAAAAAAAAACCTCTGGGTTTTAGAGAGGTTTTAGAGAATGTAAGTAAAATGATTTATTTGCTTCTGCATATACCCCTTATTTTTACTTTCTGATCATTCTATTGAGACTGGATTTCACTAGAATCCCCAAGGTAATGGGGCCTGGTGACTAATCCACTGAGCCATACAAACCCCATCTGCTTACTCACTTTGACATTTTAATAATATCTCATTTGGACCTTTGTTCAATTTTGCTTTGTGTGCTACATCTTTGTTTTAACATTACAGCTGAAATAATTTATTATAATGAATACTATCAAATCTCGCTAATTAAAACACACAGAGTTTTCTGTATTTCAGCTATGTATACTTTCCATGGAAAATGGACTCACTAAAATTTGTCAATGGGCCATCAGATTGCCCTCTTAATTACAGTTCATTGTGTATTTTATTTGGAATAAAAGAAAAAAGACTTCATTTTTAAAAAGCAATACCCTATTTTATTTCCATCTTATTTTGAAATTCCTATATGAAGTGTTTTTCTTGGTAAATACCATAATCGATTATCCTAATAACACAGTAGAGTAGGATAGCTTCAAACAACATTGCTGATGGCAGAAATAATGTGAAATGCTGACTACTTTGTTTTATAAATATGTGATTTCTTCAAATGAAGACTGATTATGACCTAGTATTTACATACATAAATCATACATACTGTGACAGACTTGCGACATGCTGTATGTGTTGCCCTCTGGGACTTGACTGTATTTAGCGTATGTCCTAGTCGAAACCTTATTAATTATTATTGAGTAATCCGTAAACTCCTTTTCAAGCATACCAAGATATTGAAGAATATTATAGAAAGAAGAATAAAGATTTAGACTTGCATTACAAGATCCCAAAAATACTTAGTCAAATCTTCACAGGACACTAAATACACAAAAATCCTAATGTAACCTAGATTTTGTAGAAGGCACAGATGGTAAAGCAAGTGATAAATCATTTGCAGGATGTTAAGTTGCAAACAGAAAGTTAAGCATGATCCAGACTGTAAAGCAATGTAGGAGTCCAAGTGTGAAAAGATTTAAATAATAGAACAGTAACATGCAACACATTTCTCTTTCCCAAAGAGTCTCAGTATCATAAGAATTTTTATTGGTGAATACTGCTCTAATAAAGTAATAATTATAGCTTAAAATTATAGAGTACTCTTCAGGCTATATACCCTTTCACACACATTATCTCATTTAATCTTCTTGACAACACTGTGAGGTCACTATCTCTATACTTCTACTTAACAGATATGAAAAAAGAGGCTCAGAGAGGTTAAGGGCTTTGTGCGACATCACACATCTAATAAGTAGTAGAGCAGAGTCTCAATTCAAGCCTGTGACTGAAGCTGGTTTTCATTACCATGGATGGCTGGAAACACCATGCCCTATGCCCCCACCTAGGAGATGATTCATTCATCTCAGCTATCTTTACAACGTAATTTAATGGCATGGCGTTAATGACCATCCAGTGATCTATATCAGTCACTTAGAGATTAAATATATGAATTTACAGTGCCAAGTTCATTAGTCCTGCCACATATTAACAATCTATACAGGAAAAATGAGGTAGAGAGTTGAGTATTAATCAGACATTATGATCACTGAAGAGATGGCTTACCTGTTTCATGGAGAGGTAATGCAGTATAAAGAACATAGGCTTTTCAGTTGCAAAAATCCAAGTTCAGATCATAAATCTTCCATATAGTACCTGAATTTGAGCAAATCAATTAATCTCTGAGAGCTTAGCCTCCTTATCTGTAAAACAGTTTTCTTAAAGAAAGGATTAATTATATGTAGGGTTGCTATCACATGATAAGTGCTCAATAAGAGTTACCACTACTATGAGTATAATACAGACAGCGTATCTAAGCACCACATTTACTTCAACTAGAAACTTCCAGGGGACATAATTTTAAAAATTAGATCATAAATAAAGAATAAACCTTTGCTATCAATTTGCTAAATATTTAAAATACTTGAAGGACTGGATATTAATCATGCTATTTTCTAGGTTGTCTGGGTAAACATTTATGATTCGTATCTAAAATTGTATTTATAGGAGAAGGAAATTTACCAAGAATTTAAAGGTCTGGAATAAAATACGGTCAGTGACAGAGAATTATAACATTTCATAGCACTTGAGAACAGAAAGCTGTGATAGCATATACCTTTGTAAAAGTGGAGAAGCCAATTTATATTTGACATCATCAATATATCAATGAAAATTAAAAATTGAAAAAATTCACCAAACATCAGTAGGTACCCAATTATTTAAAAGGTGCCAACTCATAATACTGAGAAAATCCTAACATAAGAACATAGAACAAGAGAACTAAAATAAGCAAAGAATAAAAAACGGCTATTAGAAACACAACGGATACTTTTTTTTTGTATATTTAATTCTGAAATTTAAGAATAGCCAATTGATAGCAAATTGTTCTATGATGAAAGCTTCAGTTTTCTCATGAGAAGAATCCAGATGGCAACTGATGATAAATCATTCAATTTTACCACTATATTTTCACTAGATTTTTAAATGGTGTAACTTCTAAATGAATAACACTCTGGGTTGAATTGGGTTCACCAAATTGTGAGTCTGTAAGTAAAGGGAAATCAGTCTCCCTTGTTTGAATCTAATAGCTAATGACGGATTAGGCCAATAGGAAATCTTCCCTAGATTCTTACATTAAGTTTTTCTCTTCTTATATAAGAGATGACAAATGGATAATCAAAATTACATGTAAAAATTCAAGAAATCAGGGGATATGAGATATTATTTGTATAAGTAAAGAAAATAAAAGTCTCTGAAGAAAACCCAAAGGGACAAGTTCAGAGAAACAAGAAGTCTGTCTAACCTCAGAGATAAGAGCAAAGACAGCGTCCTCAGAGATTATTGGAGAAGAACAAATGAAAAAGTTGAAAGAGGAGCCAGAAAATAACTCTGATATCATAATGGGAGAAACTATCTCGAGTTCCATCAGTTTATCTTTTCAATGTGGAAAATTCACCAGGCAAGTGGACTAGTAGAGATAAAAGAAATACTCTTATATTCCAAAGATGATTTAAGTTTAACAAAATTTTGAAAAAGTGTTGTGAATCCAACTGAAAGCTTTAATAAATGGACTAACAGAATGTTTCTCTTTTGCAAAGATATTTATAAACTAAAAAGAGATATGAAGAGTATTCAAGTCAACACAAATGTAGACTCTGTCAATAATCCCCAGATCCCCAAAGATTTTTGGTTTGGCATGTAGTAAGCTTGGAAGTTGTCAATATGTCCTAACAGCAAGTAAAAGCTGCACATACTAAAAAATCAATAACTCTTCTTAAATCCATAAGAGAAGTGAGGTCACAAGGCAAACAGCTGCCACCCAAATTGGAGAGACCAACAGGCAAATACAGAGAATCACAACTTTCCGATGCAGAAATTCACAAGTATCAACCTACATGAGAACCAGACCAGGATAGGGAAAACTAAAACGTAATTGATGAATTGTTGGAAACTCAATGTGAACAATTCTGAGAGTTAAAAACTCTAGGGGGACCCAATCATAAGGGGATCTCCATACTTTTGTGAGTTTTACCTCCAGGAGCTTGACCTGGTTCTCACAATGAACACTGGAGAAAAATACCGTTGTATTTCTGGCAGGGTGATGGAAAAATGAGCCATCTTGAGCTATGTCAGAGCATTTTATTCTTCTCAACAAAGATTTTGCCCTTAGGAAAAATTATTTAATGAGAGCCTAAGCTGCTGGGGTTTTATTACAGCCTAGCGGACCTGGGAGAAGGGAAGTACCCAACTCCAGCTCACTCTGGTCATCCTGTCCCACCTAAAAGATAAAGGGAACTGAGAAAAGCACATATGAAGTTTGTTACGAAGCATTTTTTAGAAAGAATAAATAGAATTTATAAAATCGAAAAATGTAATACTATAAATTAGTGCTTCTTGTACTTCAAGGTGCATGAAAACTAGCTGCATAACTTGTGAAAACAGATTCCTGGACCCTACTCTCACAGATTCTGACTTGGTTGGTCTGAGGCTGGGCTCAGGAATTTTCATTTCTAAAAAGCTCCCAGGTGATATCAGCACTACGGCTCTGAAGACTACACTTTGAATAACAGTGCACTAAATACAAATACCCAGTGGAGGGGTTTGAAAACAATTTAAAGCAGCTAAAGAGAGAATTAATAAGCTAGATGATAGATCAAGAGAAATTATCCAGACTGTATCAAGGAGCTATATACAAATGGAAAATATAAAAGAGAGATAAAGACTCATGGAGAATAGGATATGAGAAAAAAAATGTGATGGAGCCCATATATGAAGAGAATAATGATCGAAAATTTTTCAGAAGTGATGGAAGACACAATTTACAGATTCAAGAAGTCATACAAATCTCAAAATAACTTTTTTAAAAAAGAAACATGTTTTGTTCCTCAGTCAGCAAACTGACGGGTTGGTCATTTGTTTTTAAGAGATGGAACTGAAATAAAACAAAGTTCGGCATGTGGGTATGCTCCCCCACAGGAGCTGGTCTGCAATTCCTTCAGTTGCCACTTTGCATCATTGAAGAGTTCAGGGATCTTGGAGGGCTGAGGTATTGCTTGTCCTCTGATCGATCGATCGATCGTGTGGCAGAAAACAGGGAGAGTGTGTGTAGCCTCTATTTGTTCTACAAAATCTGAGGTTGAAGACTGTGTCTTGCTTATCAGAGGTATTGTGAGAAGATATACAATTGTCTCTGGAATCACACTTCAACTTGGGCTTAGTTTATTCATATTTTCATTTACTTAAGGCTTCTATGTTATATATGATTACCAATTAACATTTGGTGTAGTTATAACTTAGGGGAGTTGCTTGGAAAGTTTCTTCCTTCCATTAACATATTTCAGGTGTTAGAGTCCACCTTGACTGGACAGGGTGGATTGTTATTCAAAGGCACTGATGAAAGAACAATCTATCTAAAATCTGCTGTATGTTAAAGGGCTCTGTCTTCTAAAGAAAAGTGAATTCCTTTATTCCATAAGCATTTTAATAAATAACAAAATAGAAAGATTTTCTGTTAACCCTCACTGGGTGGCTAAATTACATTAACAGAAAATTCCATTCTCTGAGGCATTCCTGTTAACCTAGATTTTTACTTTAATTTGCCTAAGTATTTATCCGTCTCTCATTAAAGGACTAGAAAATTGTGTTATAAATAAATGAAAGCAACTGAAAACTAGCAGAGAAAATTCTCTCCTCACCCCCCATTAATTTTTGTAAATTAATTTAACTAAATTCAGAATAAAATCTATTTGGTGATCTTATAGGATAATAAAAGTATTACTCAGCTAGAATAGTATATCTCATTGAAAAACATCATCCTTTCAATTCTTTGCTAAATATATATTTATTGATTATTAGAGACTTACTATTTGCTAGATACTTATAAATACTAGGGAAATAAAAATAATAAGAGATTTCTGCATCTAGCTATGCTATTATATCTGATACCAGACTACTTCTCATGCCATAATCAACTATAAAATACTCTTTAGAAGATGAAAGAATTGAGTCTCTTCAGAATATATGAGGCAACGATTTTCAGGCATTAGACGACAGCTGGCACAATGTTGCAATCCAGGGAACAAGGGAAACCAGAGATGAATCTCATGATTGCCCGGCTCTCTGCCTGGGGACAATTTCTCAATAATGATACAGAGAACTGGCATCTGAGAAGAGCATGGTGGCCTCATTGAGCTAAGGAAACCAAGATCAAAATCTGAGTCAGCCGAAATGCCTATTATCTGCAGGATAAAGCATCAGAGATAGGTAACTACGCAGAGTGGGGACATCAGAAGTTTCTGTGTGGCAACCTCTTGAATATGTGCCTGAAGACTGGGCTATCTATATCCACACTCACTAGAGAGTAGAACAGGGACACTAGAATGAGCAATGATGGGAAGAGAAGTGCCAGTGAACATTGGAATTCTGGCCCTGCCATAGTGAAGAGATCATCTTAGTACCTTGATAACACCCTCACACTAAGTTGAGATATTAGAAAAA
>NW_011889191.1:1116031-1152051 GCF_000151845.1 Pteropus vampyrus
TGATCTTATAGGATAATAAAAGTATTACTCAGCTAGAATAGTATATCTCATTGAAAAACATCATCCTTTCAATTCTTTGCTAAATATATATTTATTGATTATTAGAGACTTACTATTTGCTAGATACTTATAAATACTAGGGAAATAAAAATAATAAGAGATTTCTGCATCTAGCTATGCTATTATATCTGATACCAGACTACTTCTCATGCCATAATCAACTATAAAATACTCTTTAGAAGATGAAAGAATTGAGTCTCTTCAGAATATAAGAGGCAACGATTTTCAGGCATTAGACGACAGCTGGCACAATGTTGCAATCCAGGGAACAAGGGAAACCAGAGATGAATCTCATGATTGCCCGGCTCTCTGCCTGGGGACAATTTCTCAATAATGATACAGAGAACTGGCATCTGAGAAGAGCATGGTGGCCTCATTGAGCTAAGGAAACCAAGATCAAAATCTGAGTCAGCCGAAATGCCTATTATCTGCAGGATAAAGCATCAGAGATAGGTAACTACGCAGAGTGGGGACATCAGAAGTTTCTGTGTGGCAACCTCTTGAATATGTGCCTGAAGACTGGGCTATCTATATCCACACTCACTAGAGAGTAGAACAGGGACACTAGAATGAGCAATGATGGGAAGAGAAGTGCCAGTGAACATTGGAATTCTGGCCCTGCCATAGTGAAGAGATCATCTTAGTACCTTGATAACACCCTCACACTAAGTTGAGATATTAGAAAAAACCATACCTTAGGAGTATGAGCCACAACATAAAGTAAAGCTTACGTTAGAACCCTCTTTAACAAAGCCTAAAATCCAATAAGACCTTCAGAGGAGAGAGTTTGGATGAAAGTGCTTGAGAAACACATTAAACTTTTCACAGATCCTGATAACAAAGCATAAAACCTAGTTACTCCAGTATACAGTGACCACCATCCAGCTATTGAACTGTCTGCTAACATAAGAATAAATACTCTCAGAAGATGACAGAATGTATTAGCAACAATGTATTAGCAACAATGCCCAATATTCAATCAAAAAATTACTAGACATAATACAAAGAAACAGAAAATTATGATTCATAATCAAGAAGCAGAGCAGTGGATAGAAAGTAACCATGAGATGGGCCAGTTCTTAGATGTCCAAGATGAGGACTTAAAGGTAAATGATTCAAGTCCTGGCTCTCAAAGTCATTACAATTTGGTAAAGGAAGCAGATGTGGAAAAAAAAAAAAAAAGTCATGAAGTGTGAGATAATAGTACTTCAGTTTTGTAGTTGGTAGTATATTTTTAGCATGAAAAAGTAATGACAGACTCTTTGGGGTGGATTCAGTAAGAGCTCACACACAAAGCATCTGAGATGGGTTTTCAAGGTTAAATAGAAGCTTGCCAGGGCTGTGGAGGGAATGAGGGGAATAATGACTGAAAAACAAGGAATTGTGTAAAGGCATGATGGCTTGAAATAGTTGCCCTGCAAGCATCGTATTTTAATACCTACTTCTTTGGGTCATTGTAAGGATTAAATAAAGTAATCCAGGAGTAATGATGAACTCATGATAAACACTCAATAATGTTAGTTATTATCTTGGGAAATTGCTCAGTAATTTGGAAGAAGCTATCAGTATAGCTGCAGTACACATATAGGAAAAAGACTCAAAGCCTCGTATGGGGCTAAAGCTAAATGAAGTAGAAGATGTGAAAATTTCTAGCTTCGTTGATACTTAATCAGCTCAGGACAAATCAGCTTTATGGGTTTATTCTGGAGAGGCGAAGCAAGAACAAAAAATAAATGAAGTGCTTTGTATGATGCCGACAAGAATGACAATAGGCAGAGGGCAGTTATGCTTCCTCTAGGGCAATGTCAGTTCTTCTTTCTGTGAAAAGCTAATAGACAAAATCAGGTCATTATCCAAACAACTTAGAGTTCAAACAGGGGTATTTGCAGATAATGGCTGAAGATGAGAAATAAGGTCAACACAGAGGAAAATGGCCAATTAGCTCAATATAAACCAGATGAAATGTGCCCTGGAGGATATAAACTGGATGCTACATTAAGAAATATAAATATGATCAACAAAGTAATAACTGATAAAAACTGAAGTGTAAGTACCACCAAATTCTTCTAGTGGATAAAATCACAATGTATCTTCCTTTCTTCAATAATTTTCTAAAAATGACACTTTGATGTTAATATTTTTATTTATTTTCTTTAATGCCTAGCCCATGGAACTTTACTAACAGTAACACAACATTCAATTACAAGTGCTTCTGTTCCAAATATATACCCACTTCTCTCCATCCATCAAAGTTTGATTGAATGCCAGGGCACTGTATCATGTCCTGAAACATTCGAAATTTGTCAAACAGGAGAGAAAATGAATCTCTGAGATATGGGCTTTCTTTAAAAAATGACTTGTTCAAATTTAGAGACCATCTGGAGAAGGACTAGCCTCTTTATCTATATCCCCACTCACTCATTCATCAAATCTTTTCCCTGTGCTGCAATGGATTAAAAAATAAGTAAATAAACAGAGGAGCTTTAGCCTCTGTGCTTCAAGAATTTTTGGTCTTTAGTTAACATCCTACCAGTATAAGGTCTAAACAAACCAGTTTTGTTGATGGTTAATAGTTAGTGTACTCCAAAATGTGTAAATGGCTCTAATAAAAATAGCCGGATCTATTATGTTAATCATAAAACAATAACTTCAAAAGCAAAACTATTTATTCATGTTGGACAATGTCCAGCTCATTGCTGATAATACATATATATACACACATACATAAAAAATGTGATATATGATATATACGTATGCAAATATGAGAAAAGTTCTGAGGTTACAGCCCAACCTAAATATGCTAGAAACAATTAAATAGCACAACCTTAGTTTTCAAATGCAAGGAGTTCTTTGATATGGCTGCACAGGAAGTTTCAGAATCAATGACTTTTTCACAGAGGGAAAATAATTTTAGTAAGAATTCAGCTTGGAAGTTTTTCTCTATCCATCAAAAAGCCAGGACTGGTTATAAAGCCCTTTTCATTGCCACAATACTTTGAGAGGGACAGTAAGAAATGCAACACAGAGGTAGAGAGAGATGTAGCTATAACGTGCTAGTGTAGAATTCAAAATCAGATTGGATTTAGTCAGAGCTCATACTTTTCCTTCTGTGCTTCCCTCTGGGGGAAAGACCATGGGCTTTGGGATCAGGAAGGTATAACGTTGCATCCTGGCCATTGAGCAAAATTCCTAATTTTTCTGCCTTTAGTTTCCATCATCTTTAAAATTCCGGTCCTTAGCAAAGTGCTTAGGTATGTTGTTGCACTTCTTAAATATCTGTTGAATGAATGAATAACTGGAACAAATAGTAGCTAATAGTGGGGTTGTGAAAATTAAAAGAAATGCTATTTCTTTTATATTTGTATAATGTTTTGCATGTAGCAGGTTCAAAATAACTGTTCCTTTCTATTCTCTTTCATTAGGGAAAGAAGCCATACTTTATACTTCTTTCGATTAAATCATAGTAGATAGCATAGTACTAGAACAATAAAATACATCCTTATTGGTTATTTAATAGTACTCATTTTATACAACGAGAGTTGGAACCTGGGGATTTGCCAAGTATGCCAAATATGTCATTATAATCTAGGCAAGCAGTGTTTCAGATACACTGCAAAATGCAGACCTACCTGAAAGCCACATCTGCTGATGTGTTTGATTTGGTCATGAACAGGGTTTTAAAATAATGGTACACCTTTGAATGTCTTTAGAAGGGCATATGTGCTCCAATTCTATCATAACCTCCATAATTTGCTACTGTCTTATAGGCTAAGTTCATGAACATTCATTTCTGTTACCTTTCTGGCTACTATAGTGTGTATCTGTTTTAAGATTGAGGTAAAAGTATTGAGAATTGCGCTAGAAAAATAGGGGTATCTCCTTTGAATGAAGAACAGATGGAGGAAAGCTTTTTTGATGATAAAAACAAACAGAGAACTCAAGGGATCATTGAATATCTACGTGTATTCTTAACTCATACCACATATTAGTTAATCGAAAATTCATAAATTTTAAGGAAACTAAGAGAATTCTGATAGATGTAGTTTGGCAGATAGCATGTATGACAGTATTTTTAGAAAAGGTAGACGTTGACTCAAGATAACTTGTAAAAATGAAATCTTTGTGAAGATCATCAGGTAATAACCTCAGAAAATTGATATGACTAATAAAAATAAGGTTCCAATATGAACAAAAGATGAATAATAATAATAACAAAAATTTTTTATTATGGAGGTACATCAGAAAGTGACCTATCCCAGGTTCAACAGAAATATTAATAACAATCAAATCATTATATCTGCTCAGCCAGAAATATGCATAACTATAAAGAAAATGGAAACAATACAGTTAATATCAAAAGAAATTTCTATTATATATTCTGTCAACTGAGTGTAGTTTGCTGTCTTCAGCCTTAAATTTACTACTTACCTTGGAATAAGACATTTGTATTTTACAAATAGAGAGTAGTTTTATTTACTCTCATTTAAGATCTGAATTTAATTTTAGAATAAAATTCTGTGATTTAGTGTGGAAAGTGGATTTCGTATTTAAGGCTAAATTAATCATCATAAACTATTTCTTTTTCAGAATTGAGAATGAGGCCAAGAACCTTTATTCTGTTCATGGATATATCCAAATCCCTGAAGTACTTCTTGGAACATGCTAGCATGTTTATTGAATAAGTGAAACTGTGTCATTCCCATGACATTATAGGAAATCATAACAAAATGAAGGAACAGCCCATACATTGAAATATTACTTTTAATTCTATAATTGTTGTAGTCTGAAAGTTTTTGTCCCCCAAAATTCATGTGTTGAAATCCTAATCCCCAATGCAATGGTATTAGGAGGTGGGGGTTGGGGAGGTGATTAAGTCGTGAGGGTGGAGCCTTCATGAATGGAATTAGTGCCCTTATAAAAGACACCCACAGAGCTCCCTAGTCCCCTTCCACTACGTGAGGATAAATGAGAAGTCTGCGACCCGGAAGAGCGCCTTCACCTGACCCTGCGGCCGCTCCGATCTCAGACTTCCAGCCTCCAGAGCTGTGAGAAATAAACTTCTGTTGTTCGTAATCCCCAAGTCTGCGGTATTTTGTTACAGCAGCCCAAACAGATTAAGACATTATGTCTTATATGTACTTTCGTCTGACTGAATTTGGTAATAGTCTATGGTAAGATTTATTTATTTGTTAGTTTAATAATTTTATTTGGAAAATAAAATTTGGCCATTATGTATCATTTGGGAGAGAAATTTCACTGGTTTATTAATTCACAAAGTCTGACCACCCCTGCTATCGAGCAGAGTGCAATGTGCTCTCCTCGGCTGTCAGACAACGTTGCTTTTAACTCGTTAGTTCTTTGCACAATACTTGCTATCAGCTTTTAAATTTTTTCCTCACCTGTTACTTCATGTGGTCTTAGAGTCTATTCTGTGTATTTGAAGTGTCCTTGTGGATAAAAACATCTTTTATTCCTACTGAAGAATTTATGTTTTTTTCTATTAGCTTATATACCAGGTGAAAAAGAACAACTTAGCATGTTTGAGTTCCTGAGCTCGTAACAGTTTTTGCACGTTGTAGGTGCAGAATGAGAATTTGTTCATTGAATGAATTAATGAATCAATGGGACGGACTGAACAAAGTCGAGGAATAAAGAGAAGACAAAGACTGACCTGTTTGGTGCTCTTCCAACAATTCGAAAATTTTGTTTTAATGCCCCAAGCAAACCGATTCAGTTAGAAGTGGCATTATTTTCATATTATATTGTGGAAACTGAGACACCTAAATGAAACCCAAGAATATGAATGACTAAGTAATGAATCTACTTCCCAATAATAAACTCTAAAGTGAACATTTGATTTTTTTGCTGCCTGTCTAGTCCAAACTGGGGCCTTGATATTAATCCAACACTCATGGCCTGAAGTAACACAGAAGAGGCTGAGGAAAGGATGTGGGGAAAAGTACATCCATGGCTGGTTTGGTTAAAAAACAAAACAAAACAAAACTCCAGTGACTTTAGAGGCAGAAGTTTGAAAAAAAAAAACACAAAGCAAAAACAAAGAAAGGTCCTTGGTTCCGGGAGGAAGGGAGCTCTGAGGAGGAGAAGAGTACTGTTGTCCACCTATAAGAAGGTCGAAAATGGCCTTATTTGTCTGACTATGGAGGAATTTCCAAAGAGAGTACATTTTCTGTATTTACCTCTCTTAGATAAAAGTTACTTTGAGAAAATAAAACAAGCTAACACACAAACTTTGAGGAAAAGTCTTATGATACCTTGAATATTATTTGGAAAATAATTATGGAATATCTCAAATATGAGAAAAATATAGAGAATATTTGAATAATACCATGTGTGTATCACTACTCAGACGAAACATATGTAAGCATTTTGTCACATTTGCTTCACTTATTCTTTTAAATTAAAAAAAGAAATCCAGTTTTAGTTGAAGTCATTTCAGCCCCAACCTGATCACGTTTCCTCTTTTTTTTCCTGGCAGATTAGATGTTTCCTCTTTCTCTACTTACAGTGCATACATTAATAATGTAGAGTATTGTTGTATGTGCTAAAAATCTTTCTTCCACAATGACCTTTTTCTTTAACGGAATATTTTTGAGATTTAAAAAAATATATATTGACATGTGATTCTAGATCATTTTAATGAATTGCTCCGAAGTTTTCCATCATATGCTGCTACAAATATTTCAGCATATCTCTTTGTGCATATGTGTAAGAGTACCTTAGAAGTAGAATCGCTTGGCCTGAAGGTAGGTGCAGCTTCCACTTTGCTTGATATATGTATATTGTTGTCCAATGTGGTTTTATTCTAAAAAAAAAAAAAAAAAAGAGTACCTGCCACTCCATATTCTCTCCAACATTCAATGCTATCAGAATTTTAAAATTTTGATGGCATTTCCCATATGAAATGGTATCTTGTGGTAGGTAATTCATATTACTGATCACTGTAAGTTTGTTAGCCGTTTGGGTTTTCTTTTATGTAAATTTACCTTTTTATATCTTGTACTATCTTTTCCCCTCTATTGTTTGTCTTTTTCTTATTGATTTGGAACAGTCCTTTTTATATTTTGTATCCTATTCTAGAAAATACCTTTACATGTTAATATTTGAAAGAAAAAACTTTATAAAAAATTAGTATACCAAAAAATTGACATTCATATTGTTTAGAGTTTTATTTTTTTACTCCCATATAACAGTGAAACTACATGAGATCACCACTTTGATGAAATAAAAAAAATACTAAAAGAAGTATTTGTTTGGATATAGAGAATAGACTGTAAACTTTCAGATAATATTAATCTGTTGCAATTGTAAGTTTAAATTTTGTACATTTTTTGATATGGGTCACCTTTGCCTAACAAATAAAAAAGCTTTGGTTAATGAAAAGTACCAGAGAGAAGAACATCAACACCAAATCACCCACTGTGGCTGTGTAGGTGTTTCACTATGGAAGCTTAAATGCTTGTGATGGCTACTTTTATACGTCAACTTGACTGGGCCATGGTGCCCAAATATTTAGTCAAATGCCATTCTAGATATGTTCTATGAAGGTATTTTTTGGATAAGATGAACATTTATTGGTTTGAGTAAAGCAGATTACACTCCATAAGGTGGCTGGGCCTCATCCAATCAGTTGAAGACCTTAATAGAACAAAGACTGACCTCCCCTGACCAAGAAGGTGTTCTGCCAGCAGGTGGCCTTAGGACTTGAACTGTAACATCTGCTCTTCTCGTGGTCATCAGCCTGCCTACCTTCGTTGGACTTGCCAGCTTCCATAACCACAGGTGCCAATTCCTTAAAATTAATCTTTCTATATACGCACAACCCTATATTTCCTGTTCCTCTGGAGAACCCTGCTAAATACAGTGCCTCTTAATATGTGGTCACTTAGTAAACTCCTTTCCCATTATCAGAGCACATCATGTATTTTTTGTCACAATTGACATATTAGACCAAGACTATACTCATGTCTTCCACTTCTATTTGGAAATAAAGATTTTTCATGATGAAATGCCTCTAATTGTTACTGATTTGCAGTTGTTAGAGTCATAAAGATAGAAAGCATCCCAAGAATTTATTAGAATGCTAGAGGCTTTACCCCTGTTTCCAGGCTGCAATATGAGCTAAACATGCTTGAACTTGAGGTCAGATTGACAGGCAGGTATCAGTTTTCAATACTGTTTTCTGATTGGTAGTGATGGCCATGAGGAAGGCTGAAATGAGAAAAATTCTGGAGCAATTTCTGTACTTAGTGAAGAAAGGCTGTGATCTAGCAGTAATATTGATTTTAGGAGGTGGAGAAGTACTTATGCTCTGCATTTGCCATCTCTGGTTAAGTCTGAGGCTTGTGATGTAAAAGAAATTCATCTGCTCACATGTAAGATAGCCTACCTGTCCAGGTTAGAAGTACCAAAGCTTTAGTTAATATTAATCAGTCTGTCTTTGTCTGAGTGTCCCATGAGAATGTAAAATAACAATAAGATTGTGGTCAAATATTTTACCATTGAACCACAACTAATAGCAGAGATAATCACTCAATTTATTCTATTTTATTATGTCCCATTTATTGAATAATTGCATTATTATTACTATACCCCAGCAATATAATTGCTTTAGAATAAAAGTACTGGGATTCTTTTGAATTTCTGTAATATTTACAATCTAATCTCTGATACTTATTGCTTTATTGCTTTGTTGGGTATTTAAGGTGTTTGTGAGTTTATGGTTTCATGAAAATTATAGCTACTTGAGGGCATGTAGGGCCAAGACTGAGCCTTTTACTTTTTTTTCATCTTCTATAAGAACTCAATAAATAGTGGCTGGATTGAATTGCTTCTAAGGGACCACGGAGCCTTAGGTCCTGAAGACTGTACGTAGCTGCAGGAAAAAAAAAAAGGCCAGAGTGTTCTTGGCATCACCAAGAAGTGTATTAGAACGAAAATAGAAAGTATAATATTACCGTGAGGAAGAACATGTTCTGGTCACTACACTTCCAGAAAGCTCTAATTGACCTGGAAAAGGGCTGGAGATGGGCAGGTTTTGGTTGATCAAGGTCCTATAAGTGCTTCTGATGAGAATAAACAAATTGGCTAGACTTATGGATTGTTTAGAAGCCTTTGTTACCAAAGAAACATCTATGTCAGGGTGTAAAGAAGGGAGATTTTGACAAATGGAATATGAAGATTCCAAGGGAGTAGCTTCTATCGGACTGGATTCCTGAGAGACCCTTGGGTCTGGCCGGCATATACAGCTTTATCCACAGATATAAACATCAGTGATCTTGAATCAATGAGGAGATCACTTCTGCCTTTCGAGACTCAGGGCTGCAGTAACAGAATCTGTTTTCTTAAGATAGGAAAGTACTCGGCTGCCATCAAATATTCAAGTCACTTTGCTTCATATCTTCATTAGAACAACCAGTTACCTTTAGAATTTTCTGCCCAGCTTCCTTGAATCTAAACAATTTGCTAAACCTGGCTTAATTCTGAAATATAACTACATTTAGACTCGGTGTCTCTTCATCTGTTATTCCTACTGTAAGCACTACCTGAGTCGATCATCCCCGTGTCAATGTCACTGTCATTTTGGATCCCAAGAAGTCAACCATGTCCTTCCTATGACATTGCCTTGGACTTAATATGCTTTGGTTCATCGATTTGTCTTTGTTTATTCAGTTCTGCCTTTACACTCAAGACAGAGAAATTAGTACAGAGAAAGGGAAAGTAGGTTATAAATGACTCTATAAAATTGTGATTCATTCATCAAATTTCTAAAATTTAAGAACTCAAGGAGTAAAAATTATGCCCCTTTCATAACAGGTAGCAGGCCTAAGGAATGATTATCTTAAAGCTGTACAGACAGAAATTAAGAGAGACCCGAAAGCTTGAATCAGTTAAAGGACCTACCCATTATTTCATTAAAGGAAATTTTATACTCAGTGTTTATAACATTTAAAGATGATATTGGAGGACAACCAGGTTTGTTCACTAAATGAAACTGTTGATTTTAGATGAATAAACAATTGTTTTAATGAAGCATTTTTGTTGTTTTTATGTCCATGACAGTGTTGAAATAATATAGTTTTTAGGTCTTTTTCATATTTCTATCAGTGCATTCCCTGCCTCCAAAGAGAGAGATTAGCTCTACATTTTCATGGCTTCACCATAATAAAAATAATAATGCATCTTTATTGACTATGTATTGTGAACTAAGTATTTAATGTAGATTTTCTCTTTTAATCCTCAGAACAATCTTATGTGGTTAATGCTATTACTACATGTATTTTGTAGATGAGGAAACTGAGGCATGTGGAGGATAAGTCACTTGTCAAAGTTCCATGGTAGAAAATGGCACTCTAGGATGTGAACTCTGTTCATCTGATGACACAGGCTGAACATTTAGCCACCTCGTGATAGCGTTGCTAAGGGCTGCAGGCCACCCTTCCTGACCGTGTGCCTGCTTTGGAGGGTCCACTCCAGGGCACTGGCATCCATCTACTCTTCAGGTCTTATTTCAGGCCTAGCCGTGATGTCAATATCTAAACCCATCCCCTGACGAGATTATTTCTACTGGAACCAGAAGCCCAGAAAATAAAGTTAATAAATCTTCTACTCATGCCCAGGAACTTAGTAGACTGAATGTGAAAGAGGCCAAAGCAGATTTAAAGTGATTGAAATGACAAAAGGTGAAATGTGAGTGAAGTGAATGAATTACCAAAGCATGTATGAATAGTATTACACAAGTGGAGCAAATTCAATATCAATTCAATTTCTGGCCACGTGCGATGGGAAAACAAGGGCAAGGGAGCAGAAGAGTCAAGGGTAATGAACAGCTTTATTACTTTTTCCCATTGTGCTACTACATACGGGTTTCTGCTGCTATTTATTAACATGCGGAGGTGAACTCACCTATAAAATGCCGATCATAGCATTATGGAAGGCTAAGTGCCACCCCGAAATGGAGAATTCAGTTAGAAGTCAGATTATAAGAAATCTCAGCTTCTTTGCAGTATTGTAACATACTGAAGTTATTTTAAAAATTAGAAATAAAGCCTTTTAAACAACCAGGCTGGGACTTGTAGGGTCAGTCGATTGCTCTTTTTTTGTAGGGGAGTCTACAAGGTAAAGTGGTACACAGATTCATATGAAGCCATCTCTTATGTTATAGTTAAAGTGTATAATATTCACCTTTGAGCAATGTACAGAGACTTGGCTACCTAAACAAACAGTACACTATTCTTCTAAAAGAGAATGGTATTTAAACTTACACCAGCCTGGGTTTGTGTCTTGGCATCCCATTTTCAAAGTGTGTCCATAGGCCGCTGGTATAGCTTCCTGAGCACAAGCTTCTTTACTATAAGGTGGGGATAATCACTACCTTGAAGGATTATAAATAACACAGTGTCTGGAAAGGGATTGGTAGAGTGCCCTGTACACAGTAGGCCCTCCATAAATGATAGTAAATATAATTATGTAAAGTGCACAGTTCCGTGCCAAGCACATAGAGGAGCTTAGTACATATTGGTTGAATGAGTTTAATAGTGCTAATCATGGCGAGTGCATCTGTGCTGTTGGTGCTGAGGGATTGGGGGTAAGGCATGACCCAGCTGTTCAGAAAATTCTTGATGAAAAGGCCAATTTTCATTGGTTCTTAAATCATAATGTGTAGGTAGCTATTTATTTGAAGTATTTATAGAACCAGACTTGGTTGCAGAAGCCCTATCAATCTTTCCAGCTAGGGGCTGGATCAGGATAACCGTTAAATGGGTGATGGAGACAGTTTGTAAGAAATAGTGACACTTACACATTCTATTTATTAGACACGAAAGACTGTTCTTCCCTTACATGCATACACACACACACCCATAGCCACATAGTCTCTCTCTTGCGCATTTCTTCTAAAACATGTACTTTTCTTTCTTTTGTTTATTTTCCTACTTTTGATAGAGACGGAGGTACAGAGAAATGGTTCTCTACTGTTAGAAAGCCAGCAGTGCCAGGGTTATGCTCAACGGCCTTCCTTGCATAGGGAAAGCTGAGTTCTGTTGTGCACTGGGGGACACGTGTTTCCTGGGGAGCCTCTGCTCACTTCTGGCTGATTGTTACCATGAGAAGCTTTGAGCCCATACTGCGAGAGCTTCTGATTTCTGAAGAAAACCAGGAATCAGGGATTTTGTGTGAGATTTATCAAATTTCAAGATTGATACATATATTTTTAAGTTACTGCATGGATGAAATAACATCTCTTTGCCAGTTGAATGGGGCCTAATGGCTTGTGTGATCTCTCTTCCATGTCTGGCTTCTCTGAGGTGCTCCACTGCTTTCATCAGCCAAGGCCGAGATGCTCCAATAACTAGGTAGGAATCTGAGGGACTTCATCATCTGAACCTGCATTCTGAGGTCAGGAGGCAGTGGGGGCAGACCAGACATCAGGGCTGATAACTAGAAACCAGGCATAGCCCTGGGGGTGAGGCAGTGGGTCAGTGCAAACTTAGCAGTATGTGGAGAAAATGTCCCAGAAAGTCACTCACGGCCTGTTAGGAGGTGAGCAGACATAGCAGATGGGAGAGGTGGGAGTGTGGGAGCAGACACTGGGCAGAGAAACTTGTAGTGGGGAGGAGGCAGTAGATGTCTGTTTCTCAGGCCTGTTCACACATGCTTAGCAGCAGGATTCCTGAGAAGAAGAAGGGATTGAGAAGAGCAAGACAGATATGAACTAGAACTGCAAGGTAGGGACTTGTTTCAGATGTGGAAGAGACGTGGTTCTTGAATAAATGGCATGATGGAGAACCACTTGGGTTATTGGATGAGGGCTCTCCTCCCACTCAGTGGTAAGGGCAGGTTTAGCTGCAAAGCCTAGGATGAGGATGAGCCTGCAAGTCAGGAAAGGAACTGGAACAAGAAATCTGACTGCAATGCAGCTGTGAGCAAGGGATCAGGAAGGTCAAATGTTAAGAGCACAGGATCGCTCAAGAGGTCTGTCTTTTTAGAAAGAGAGGGAGAACATATTTGTTTCGAGAACGTGTCCACCATCCACTTGCAACGATGGTGAGAGCCCATAGTGGAAGGCCTGAAGGAATTATCCAGGACTATTCCTAAAGAAAAGTCCGCTCTGCAAATGCCTCAAGAGACCTTGGGCCTCTGAAAGCAACCAATGTTCTGACCACCCTGTGGTTGACTCTCATCTACATAAACCAGGTAGCACTGCAAGCTACCTGAGTGTCTGGTCAACTGGTGGGATGGATCTGCCAGATACTTTTTTGTAAATGAGACTGATGAGCTTCTTGGGAAAGAACTCATTTCAAATGAAGAGGAGCCGGACAAGAGTAAGTTGACTCAATAAGAGGATGTGAATGTCTTCAGGGAAGGGGAGACACAGTACAGTCACTGTCACAGGGAATTTATCTCATGGATCAGTTCTGGCCCAGGTCCCACTGGAATCCTGTATGAGTCCCATGGATAGCAGAAGTTTTTTCTTTCAAGTGCTTAAAAATTGTTTCACCAAATATTCTGGCCACAAATAACACCAAGTGTGCTCCCAGTGGAGGAGGACCCTAACAAGGAGATGTCCTACCTTGTAATGGACACTAGTGAAGCTTTCACACACTGAAACCCTAACCCGTTGACAGCAGTGTGTGGTGGCAGACCTGGTGTCTTGGGTGAAAGCAAGCAGAGCAGCAGAAGGAAGGCACTGTTGACAGTACAGTTGAGTGGGGCTTTCCTGAGCGCTTGGATGAGGCATACTCTGCACACACCCAGAAATATTCAGGAGAAAGAGAGGACTTGGAGGAGAGTCTGAGGTCCTGCTTGAGTAATGAAATGGAAGGAACATAACCTATTTCTATGAACACAACCCCTGTGTGCTTATAATCTGCTAAGGCTCAGTATAAACTTATGTTTCATTTTTGAGTCATTACATGAAATGCCTGAGCTTCTCCACTATCAGTTAAGTGGTTGGTGGATCCTTGTTACCTGTTAAAGGACCTCAGCTGTTCTGACAGCATTAGGCATCATCTCGAAATGTGATGTCCTTAGGTGCTTTGACCATAGAGTACCATTTGCAAGGAGCCACTCTGCCTGGTGGCATTCTCTTTTACTTAGGAAATGAATAAATTAATCTGTTTTATTTTAAGACAGACAGATGCATATATGTGCATGCACATTGAGTGTACACACACATGGATAAAAAACCCCCAGAAATATGTAGGAGAAGAATTAAGTATGTAGAATTGCCGGTAATGAAATTCATTGTTTGCGTCACTAGGTCTCATTTATCTCATTGATAGTCTTTTAATAAAAGAGACTTTGCAAGACCACAGATGTAAAGAGAAAGGTGTAGAAAGTGAAACAATTGTTTCCTGTTTCACTTTTAACACTATGCCTGAAATAAAGTGGCTTGTTAAAGTGCTCATGTCAGAAAAATGTGCCGGCTTTAAGAGAGAAGCACTGCGTATGAAGCATATTAATTTTTTTCTTTCTTTCTTTCTCTCTCTCTCTCTCTCTTTTTTTTTTTTTTTGCTGGAAACCTTTTCTGGAATAGAGTTTAGATCAAGAAAACAACCAAAAAAGGAAGAGTAATGTATTGTTAGGTAATGATATTATAAAATGCTACCCTGTACGTACGGTTTCTTTGGCAGGCACTCGCAGTCCTGTGTTTTTCTTTGCAAGTGGCTTACATCAGGGCTGACATCTTCCAGATGTTAGTAGCTTTGATTTTTTCCCCCGTGTTGCAAACGAGTTGGCATGGAAACAACTCTTTGCTGGCAACATGACATATGATTCAAGGCAAAATGCATTTTAACACAGATGAATAGTTCAGGAATCTGCCTTTAACGAAAGTCATTTTGAGAGCTGTTTTGAATTTGTTGGTGTTTTGTGACAACTTCTTCAACTTAGAGGGGAGAAATCAAAGCATTCGTGTTATGCAATGTAGCCATTGCTAAAATGAGATTTGGTGCTTGCTTTGAACTAAAACCTTCACGTTTAGAAATGGACTTTAGATATAAGAAAGCTAAACAAAAAACCTTGCTCATTGGAAATTATCTATTTGTTTTAAAGAATGAACCCTCTAAAACAAACCAAATATGGGCTGCTGGTCTGCTCTTCCAGACTAAGAGCTATTGCTGTAATTGTTCCAGATGGTTTGGATTTTTTTCCCTTAACAGGACTGTGGAGAGATGGAGGAAAAGACAAACTGTCTTCACTTTGCCTTGCTAGCTAGCATTGTTCACCCATTCCACATCCTCTCTACCAGAAATGCTAGAAGCACAGGATGTTCTTCTAGAGACCCTGAGGTAGCTCCATTTGCTTGCTTCAGATATTGGGGTGAAACCCTTCGATACTCTCTTTCTCTGTCTTCGTGGTGAGAGGCCACATGTTCCAGACAGTACAGTTACAAACTGTGGCTTCTTCACCAGCCTGGGTCCTAGGATCTCTGTCGAACAGTCTTCCAACACTATCCACGAGAGACACGCAACTGAGTGTGAGAAAGAAACTTTTTGGTGTTTATTAAAACACCGAAAACACCGAGATTTTGAGATTGTTCATTAACCTTGCCATCACTCAGAGAATATTTGCATTATAATAGACCTTAGAGACACACTATGATGGATTCCCCAGGGATAGGAGCCATGTTGAATGCATGTTCGCATCCCTCAGCTCTTGGTCAGGGCTTGGTGCATAGCTGAATGAAGGAATGACTAAAATATAAATACAATGGTTATGCTTATTTTTTCCTGTTGCAATACTACTTAAGTCACTTTGCTGAGTGTTTTCTTAAAGCAAAGTATTGCTTTCTAGGCTAACGAGATGCCTAAGATGTTGCTTCTTCTCCCCTAAACTTGCCATTTAATTTCATTTATAAATACATTTTAAATGAAGACTTCACCTAGGAAACCTGTTTCTTTAATAACACAGTAAATTTCTATACCATACACCTGGCCTCATTTGCAAAGTCAGTTTGCATTAAATAATTATAAGATAGTTGGTCACGGGGATGGGGAGCACAGCAGAGGGAATGCAGTTAGCATCAATATGATGGCTAGGTGGAGGGCCAGGGGAGGGAGGGAGCAGTTGGGGGGATCATTTTATGAACTATATAGATATCTAACTAATGTACTGTATACTTGAAACTAATTTAAATAAATTAAAAAGTAATTATAATAATGTAACTATTACTATGTAATATATTAGCATTGAATACTCTTTAAAATATGACCATAGTATCAATAACTCATATTACGTATGAACATGGAGTTTACATATTGTATATAATCTCGGCCCTTTAACATGTTTTGTGGCACTTCTTCATCATATCACCCTGGACAAAACATTTATCGTCTCTGAAACCCAGGTTTATCATTTGGAGTTAATAGTGAAAGTTGTTTGGAGGATTAAAATGAGTTTATAGATTGTAATTTATAAAAGCATTTCATTTATAGTAAATGTTCAATAAATTTTGGCTATTACTATTATTTCACAAATGAAGAAATAAGGATCAGAAGAGTTAACAGGCTTCCCAAAGATCACACAGGCAGAGACAGCGTCAGTTCAGACTGATGCCAAAATCTCTTCTTGCCCTTGTCAGTACCGTGCCTCCCACTCTGTGTAGAGGCAAACTGGCTCAAACGGGGTTTATCCCAAATGTAGCCTGCTTGGATGCAAGCTGACAGTGGCACTTTACTTTTGCTACTTCTATTTACTCATATGCAAAAATAAAATGACCCAAATGTTCCTTAGACTACTATCAGCATTTAAACAAGTTCTGTAGTCAGGGATCAGTAAGCAGAGAGGTGGTATATGTGGTGGAAAAACTTTATACCTGACGCCCAACCTGTTTCCTCATCTGTAAAATGGTAATAATGCTTACCTAGTGGTTTGTTGTGAGAATTAGGACAATGCAAGGAAAGCACTAGCACAGTGCTGGGCACACAGTAGTTGCTCTGTAAGCATCAGCCACCGTTATCATTACTGTCATCAGTGACAATAAGCCTACGCCAGTTCTTTCAAGTTCACTCACAAGGAAAAGAGGAGGTCTCCATGCACCTGAGGGCCACAGCTCAGTGAGACACTGCGTAGGCCATTTATTTAGGAAAGTTCTTTATTCCATTCCATAACTGGATGATGGCCTTAGGGCAACTAAAGTGCTACTTCTCAGTGTTAATTTCGGAGCAAGGTGGCAAACCAATGGAGCAGGGGGCTCAGGCCACCAGCTGTGCGGAGTGGTCCCCTCTGCCATCCGACTGTGAGCTCAGCACCAAGAATTCACATAAACAAGACCACATGAGGGGCCTGGTCTTGGTGCTTGAGAAATGTGTTTTCCTGACACAGAAGGGGAAATGGTGGTGAGTGATTGGAGTTCACCTTGTAAAGCAAAACAGAAAATGATTTCTTATTAGAAGTAGTTGTCGCATTAATAATAACAATAGCCATGAAGTAACAAAACAGTCTCTGTCTCCCAAATATAGGAGAGGAATAATTGGCCCGGAAAGACATTATCAATGGGAATGTTCCATATTCGTGTGATTTACCATCTCTGAGCAGTTCAAACAGCTTCGCACGATAAACTTAAATACCTGAAATGTCCTGCTTGTGCACTGAAGCATCTTTTCTACACTTGTTTCCATAGTTTGGAATGCTCTTGTTTGAGAAATAAGAAATAGGAATAGACTCAATATATTTTACTGATATTTGAAGGTAATTTCTCCCTTAATGAATGCATCTGTTTGGATGATAAATTGTCCATTAGACAATGCTCAAGTGTTTTTATGTGCTCTGTTTTGATTATGAGGCTTTTAATGGAGTGTTGCCTCCACTCTTTGAATTTTCTCTGCAATTCAGTCATCCACCAAAGAGAATAGACTAGGGGAAATGCCAGATAGACTTTGCTTCCTTGAGTATTTCAATTTATTAAATAAATGACCTAATAGAGTGCATCAAGACATATTTCTCTGCTTTGTGCTGACCTTCTTGAGAGTTAATTCATTTCGTAATGCTAATTTAATATTAGCATCTGTGTCCTGTGCACATATAGAGATAACGGCTCCACCCCACAGCATACAGCGTCTAAGACTTGACTATTTTTTGTGCCCAAAACAATCACAGGAATCTCTGAATTTGCTCCACTTTTCAAAAGGATGGTGTGCTGTTTGCTTCCCTTCAGGCTCATGAGGGAGTATGTTCAACGTAGTGTGAGCAGAAGATACATACAATGTGGGGAATTAGTTACACAGTTGCTGTTTCCATCATATCGTTAATGGGAATTACACATCTCAGTTTCTCTGTAGCAACAGTTCGCAGTGGGCACTGGGAGGATGTAAAAACGCATGAGAGAATTCAAATAATGAATAATAGAGTATTTTAGTTTGGTGCAATCTTAAACTACTTTAGGAAATGAACATATTTTTATCTTACATAAACACTCTATATATTTAGGCTTCCCGTCGAAATTGGTATGTGTTTTACTTCAATGTGGGCTTGGCTTCCAGGGCTAAGAAGCAGTATTTGACAGTGATGCCCAGTCCGTTGGATCTTCTTGGAGAAAACTAAAAACTATATTAAGTGGTTTTGACAAGTAGCTTTGCATTTTTTGAATGTTTATTCCACAATATCACTTAGCACTCTGACCTAGTAGAGAAATAATCTTCATGACACTAACTTGCTTAAATAAAGGTCAAAAAATCAAAACCAAAACCCAACCAAAAAACAAAAAGACCGCAACTCACAAGGGACTCACACTACACAGCACTGAAATTTAATATTATTCTCAAATAGAAATAGATAAAAAATCATGTGTATATATTGCAGTTTTTCATTTTTAAGCCATTGATTTATACATTATATAAAGCTACAGGATCCTCTCTCTCCTTGCCCCTCAAAAAACCATTTCCTACTAAAATTAAAAAAACGCACACACATTAAATGGAGTTTCTCATTTAAATAGGAGTAGCAAGACTAGAGAATCCCTCAGATACCTCCTAAGCCTACCAGCTACCCTAACAGGTTCCCTGGGGGGCACATTTGTAGAATCCTAGGGCTCCCAGGAACAGAGTTTAAAAATCACAGTTTAAAACAGTCAAATATTGGAAAAACACTTTAACAATTCTTCCTCAATAAAAGAGAGTGAAGTTGAGCTTTTGGATATACCAATATTAACAATGTATAATGAAGTCAGTCTTTCCTTTACAATCAAGCACACTCATTTCCCAATCAAGTTGCTGCTGGGGACATACAGTACAGTGTAACAGTAAAGAGTGCTCCTCCCTCAACAAATTGGATATGAAAAGTCCTGAGTGATGAGGGCTAAGGACAATTGCTCTGGGTCATTCCTGACACTGCCCACAGGCACCGGTTGGGATGGTGTGGCCCTAATGGCAACTCGCTCAACTCAGTACTGAAAGGGCAGGGGCCTGACCTTCTTTGCAGCCTCGTACCAAGTGCAATACTTTGGTGAATGACCGAAGGAATTTTCTGAGGTTTACATGTTTTCCCAGTTGTGCTCCGTTGGTCTTTCCCCTGCACTATGAATATTCCTCTTTTTCTATTTTCTTTCCAGTGACCCTCATTGGCCTGTGAAATGTAGAGCTTTTTTGTTTCCATTTAATGTTGAAATGTGTTGAAATTCCAGGAATGAAATTTACTAGCATCAGTTGGAAATAAGTTTCCCTCATTTTTATTTTTATGGTTTATAAAAAATAATTTATTCAATCAGGGTGAACTGCTCATGTATTAGAGTTGAAGCAGGCATTTTCAGAATGGCTCCTGAAAAGAAGTCCAAAATAAAAAATCTGAAAAATAAGTAGTGTTTATTCCTGTGTGTAAGGCATACTGCTTTTGGTGACAGGATGAGGTCTTTGTCAACGCTCTTGTCCTCTGGAAGTTAGTGATCTCTTTAGGCAGATAAAACAGATCCATGAATTATGACTAACAGTACAGGTAACACTAAGATAGTGCAAATTAATGGTACAGAAAGCAAGTTAGAGGACTTCAAACATTATATCGTTTCACCTGTTACCTAGGCCTCATGTTCACCCTTATAAATATGTAGATCCTGAGGAACTTAGGTAACTATGCCAAAGACATTAGCAGAGAGAAACTAGATTCCTGGACTCGGCTCCCTGCTTTTGTGTAGAGATCTCAGGAAGAAAATAGACTTCTTTTTCTCTTCCTTTCTTTTTTCTTTTTTTTTCTTTTTTTTTGCCTCCTGCTAAATCCCTGGCACCTAGTATAATGCCGGGTATGTACTAGACATTCCTTGAAAGAATAAATAAGTAAAATGGTATGGTGCAAAGTCTGCTATCTGTCCTTACAACCCCTAGGTGGGAATTAGTAAATTTCAAATGCTGGCAACTTTGATAGACAGCTAGAGACTGTTGGATGGTATTCAATAATTAATATCTATAATCTAAGTATAAAGAATGAAGTGTCTTA
Source organism: Pteropus vampyrus (assembly GCF_000151845.1). Classification (NCBI taxonomy): domain Eukaryota; kingdom Metazoa; phylum Chordata; class Mammalia; order Chiroptera; family Pteropodidae; genus Pteropus; species Pteropus vampyrus. The sequence continues at coordinate 1,136,534 of NW_011889191.1, forward strand.
GAGTTAAATGGTAAGAGGAATTTATTTAAGAATGTCAGTTATTACAAATATTTTAAACTACATCCAGCATTTGTGCTTTTGGAATGCAGATTTTGATACAGTTTGGTTTATGAAGTAGAGAAAAGGTTATGGCAGCTCATAAAAGCTTCCTCCATCTTAATTCAGTCTTTATCAAACTCTCTGGACTCCCAGAAACATAAGGATAAAAAAGTATTTTGACATGTGTTTTCACTTAACTCAAGAGTAAATCTCTGTTATTTAGGAGGTGGCCTTAATGAAGAAGAGTCAGGAAGACAAGAAGAATGAAGGGTGAGTGTGTGAGAGTGTGAGGGGAATACATGGCTCAGTGCTCTGATCTGCTGTCACATATGGCAAATCCACAAACTTTTTTTCAGCCTTATAGTTTATCAACTGTCATTACGAGGAGTTCTTACCATCCCCAAAGTGTATTCGAACCACAATAGTTAGCCTTAGAGGCAAATAACTAAACAGATGCGTTAGCATATGTGAACACATATGATTAGTATAAGTGTACATCATATAAGTATTTAAGCATTTCTTCTGTTTCAATAACTAGGTCATTTGTGCCTTGAAGTCAATAAATTTTTCACTTATTTATTCAACAAATATTTACTGAGTGTCTACCATGAGTCTAAATAATGAATAAGTCAAATATGGCCGCTATCTTCATGGGGCTTTCGGCCTGGTGGAAAATCTTGCATAAAGTGACTCACTATGTGAAAGTGCTGTGCTATGCAGAGAACAGGTAACTAGCACACTGAAGAAGCATCTTAACTGTACTTGGAATTGGGGATGCTACCAAGAGAAAAGTATTGTATGTAAACTGAAGCTGGAAAGATGAGGAGTTGGTCAGGCTGACATGTCCCTTACACATTTTTAGAGTACCCAGCTTGGCATTGTACATGAACTTTATTTTATTTATTTATTTATTTTTGAGAATTTGCCATAAATCCAGATTTGCACTAGGCATTGGAAGAGAATGTAAGAATGTGAGACTTCCTTTGTATAACCAAGGATTCTACAAATGAGTTGAGGAGAAAACAATACATGCATTGTTCTCAAATTGATTGATATACAAGAGGATGTAATTAATAACGACGTGTGGTGTAGGCAATGAGTACTGTGGAACATCAGGAAAATGAGAGATTGAACCAAGGTGAAGTGAAAAAAAGTGAATTTGGGAGATAACAAAGAGGAAAAGAGACTTGAGGTGAATTATAGGGGAGGTAGAATTGAGGGGGTAGGACTTCGTGCTGGGACTGAATTTGCCCTTGGTGAGAGATAGTCATATGAAAGATCTGATGAGCACTCTAGTAGGAAGCATGTGTTGAACTGCAGTTTTAACTGAATTTTATTGTCCATGGTACCTCATTATGGGCCCTTGAGTAGTTGAATGGCAAACACCTGTTAATAAATTGTCGACAAGGTGAATAAATCATCCCTTCTCTTCAACCCAAAGCCCTGACTCAGTACCTCTTTCCTCCTAATGGGTATTTTGACTGATTGACAGTGGACTTTGAGGGAGCCTCTGATATAGAAGTAAACTGTTAATTGCCTGCTAATAGGAAAAGAAGAGCCTAGCTATCTTTCCCATGAATGGGGGAGTTAGAAGCCTTTTCTTCTTAAAGTTAACCTAACATTCTCTCCAAGTTCCCATGCTCTCTGCTTCTACCACCTTTCAATTCCTTCAAGTTTTCTATAGCAGCGAGTTTAAGTTGCAACTTCATACCGCAAAGATTATCCTCTCACTATTACTGTTCCTAAAAAAGACAAATAAATTTTTGAAGGAACGAGGATGAGGCCAGAGGAAGGAATCCAAATATGCTGGTTAATCAGTACTGAAATCTAGAATAAGTGAGAAAGAAGAGGATTTATAATAACTACCTATTTATAATAAATTTAGAGGCTTTAGATTTTAAGATAAAGAAGGTATTCATTGAATTTGAAAGATTTCACTTGTCTAAGGAAAGTAGGTCACATTTCTCTAATCTGCCACTCAGTCTTAACACATGCAGTTCCCTCGGCCTAGAACGCTTCCCCACTCGCCCACCCCTATCTTTTGCCTGGCCTCCTATTCAAGCTTCATGCTTCAGCTTAAATATAATTTCCTTAGAGAGCCTTTCCCTTTCATTATTCTCTTTCGTAACACTCTGCTCAGCTTATCTTTCATAGCATTTACTGAAATGTGTATTTTACATTCAGAATCTCTGACTTCTGCTGGTCTGTGAGCCCCACGGAGACAGGAAACATTCTTATTTCGCCCAGCCCTGTGGATTTGGATCCAGTACCACTCCTAGCACAGAAGATGCCTCAACTAAGTGTTATAGAATGTGTACATACATGCTGCTGCTGCACTTAAGGGTGGTGGTCATAGCCTTGCTGGAGACTTGGAGGAGAGAAACAATGGGCCATTGCCATAGCTTGTGAGCCAGCCAGTCAATGGATGTGATCAAAAGAATTTTCTGCAGTTGTCAGAAGCATAGATTTGTATTGAGTCGACATTCTGATTCCTGAGATCGGATTCCAGAAAGCTAACTGGGCAAAATTTCAGAGTTGTTGACTTTCTAATAGGAATCCCAAGACACGATCTGCATTTATCAGGTTCTAATAGTGTTAATGTTTCTAAAAGTTCCTTTTCTTTTCTTTATTCAAACTATAACGTACGACAGGATGGGAAATCTTCTGAATGAACCATTCAGATTAGAGAATTCCAAAATGATCAACCAATCGATCAATTAAAGAGGATTTTATTGCCAATTAATTAGTCTCTTCCACTGGAGAAGTGAAAGTGATCTTGACTGGGGTTTCTGCCATAGAGCAAGTCAAGATATCAGAGCTATTAACTTGCTTGTGTGGAGGCATGGGATTTGTGTTCAGAGGATGCCTCCTCACGTCGCTGTCATCGCTTCCCTTTTCCAGCAGACCTTACACCACGCATCACTCACTCTCCGTGTCAGAACCTTATCAGCATCCTGAGCTGTGCCTGCCTCAAATAGGTGAAGAGTTTCCTAGCTTACCGGAAGGAACATCAATCATTCTTCATCCTTAGTGTTCAAACTTTCTCATCAGTTAGTAGCAACACTTCCCACAGCCTTGAAAATCATTTTTGAATAAACATAGGGCCGAGAACAGCTGAAATGATTGACAGCTCATAACTCCTCCAGAGCTTTATATTTCAAAACCAGTGTGTATGCAGATGTCTCCTCATTACCAACGTTTAGATGGCTCTTAGTGTAGCTGCTACTGAGAGAGGAAAGACATGGTTTAGATCGTCAAGTGTCTAATGGGGGTTTTGTGCCTGTAACAGACATTCTAGAGAGCTCTGAACCGGAGTTGAGATTTGAGTAGAAGAGTTATCACTGCAGATCAGGTAGCTCACAAAATTGTTATACGGGGACAATTTGTTTTCAGCATTTCTTTCCCTTTCTGTATGTTTTCTTTCCAGATCCTTATGACCAGAGCGAGACTTCCCAGTGAGCTATGTATAAGCCTTCTGAAAAAAACACGTGTCCTTCCAACACTTACTCAAGGATTAATCCCCACCACCCCACTCCACTCCCTAGTTTGCAACTTGAGCAGAAATGGAAGTGGAAGGGGTAGGGATGAAAGTAGGAGGTTAGGAGGAGAGTGGGAAATGGATTAATTAAATAAGTTAATTCCTCATAATGAGTATAATCTGATATGAGTTTTTCTTTCCAGGCATTTGATGACTTAATCCGGTGGAAGGGCCTTCCTGGAGGGGCATTAAGAATTTTGTGGCTGGTTTGAGGGGACTGTTTCTAGGACTGAGTGGTCTTTGAAGCTCCTTCAGTCATTTGATGGAGGTGCCAATCTTCTCTGCCTATGAATGCCAACTGCTGTGTTTGCATAATTTGGAAAAACAATGATGGCTGCCTATTGCTTTTAAGTAGTCCAGCATTAGATTTCATTAGATTCTGCCACTACTTAAGGAGTATATATTTAGTATTTTTGTGGTGGTGGCAGGAAGTCTATGGGCATGGAAGAATGATCATAGAGCTCAACAATGCATAACTAACAGGCAAGCTCCTGGCTCAAGTTCTGGGAGATTTCATCCATTACCAGTTATCTTTGACACTGGGAGAACAGCCTGAGGCCCAACAATACTTATATGGCATGATTTTCAGGGCAGTAAAATCAACCATGCTAACAGGTTCATACGCAACTGCCTTCACTAAATTTTTTAACTCTTTGAGAACTGAGACTATGTCCTGTTTGCCATTGTTCTATAAACAATAGCACAGTATTAGGCTGAGAGTAAGTAAATGATAAATAGAAGTTGAGTGAACAAACAGACTTTTCCCACTCTCTGATTCTCTTCTTCCTACACACCTTCTTCCCCTCGTTCGCAACTTTTTGCTCCGTGCCTGCTCCCAAAGCCTGCATTCACACTGCCAGCAAAGGTTGAGTGGCACAGAGTTTCTGATTTAGTAGATGTTGATTTGAATGAAATCCACATATTCTCTTAGTTACAGCATAGTGATTTGAATAGGTGACTTCTTATGGCTATTTGGGGGGGAGGGGAGCAAGGATAATGAGAAAACAAGAAGAGCAAAGAATAGAGAATACCATTCTCGTGGAAAATACTAGCGCCATCACTTGTAGTGTCCTGCATTCTGAGCAGTGGGGAGAACCCAGAAGGTTGAAGTACTATGGGTTTTACATTTTCAGTTTTTGCATCTAAGTAAGATGGTTCAGCCCCTCTAACATCAAAAAGTCAATTTGTTCATTCATTCTTTCATTTCAAAATATCATTGTCTTTCCAAATGCTAGGCACTGTCTTAACCGTTAATAATATGAAATGGATAAAACGAGATTCCCATCTATGGGTTGTTCATTGGCCAGGGGAGCCATGTATACAGTGTATTAATAAAGCAATGACTCAGGGGGAAAGAGGCATCACAAAGCACGATATATATTATCATTTATTTTTCTACTCCACGGTCTTGTGGGGCAGACTCTGGGCCAAGACCACGCCTTCTTACTTAGTCAGACCATCAGTCTGCATAGTGTGGCTGTGGAATTTTCTTATAGTTTTATGGTCAAGAACACCAGTCTTCAAAGACCATGCATGGTTTGAGAACATGGACCCATCCTATTATTGAGTGGATAGCAGTTGAAGCAACCTGCTTTTCCAAGAATCTAGTTAAAACATACCAAACCTTAATTTAGGTCAGTTTTGGTGAGTTCATGAGATTAGATAAATTATAGAATGAAAGGCTCAGCAAGAGATCATAGGGAGAGATAACAAAAGAATATATAGACTAGGGACAAATCAAACGAGTACACAACATGAAATGAAAAGAAACAAATCTCTAGAAATAAGAAGTGAGTCTCACCACTAACACTTTAAATATCTTGACAGTACCATATCAACAAGTTCTGCTGTGTTTTCTATTGGCTGTTCATAGTCTATTTTTCTCTCTAGACATCTTTCTTTAAAAAGAAAATCCAGATTTCCAGGGTTGGGCAGAGTGTTGGGGAGAAGTGACAGGAGGCAAGCACTGTCAAAGAAAGACGTTTTCTCTGGAAGAAAGTAAGGGGCCAGAAGGGAAGGCTGGCTCCTCTAGGAAGGTTTCCTTGCTGCCACTCCAAATGTCTTTTCCCTCCCCCTCCTGTGGGCACTTTCTTTCTTTTTTGGCACAGCAAGAATTTAAGAAAGTCACGACAAAAATCCTGTCATGTGCTGGAGAAGGAGGAAAAAGTTTAGATCTTTGCCTTTTCACAAAGTGTTTCGTGGAAATGGATCCGCAATTTTAGAAAAGAACTTTGCTGTTGTTAAAGTTACTCTAACATTCTCTCCAAGTTCCAAACACCCTCCCCTCCCACCCCTCTCTGAAATCCAGCTAAGCTGGCAGGCAGCATCATCTATCCCAGGGCCATCTCTAAGGACCGAAGATTTATCTTGGACTGACTTCAGACATTTCCCCTCTGATCTTCCACTGGCGACGTTTTTCTCCAATGTTTCCTCACTGCCTCCCTCGGCTCTCATTAATTAACTGCTCCTCAGTCTGCGACTAAATGCGAGCCCTTCTGTTTGACTGTAGAAAGGTTTATGACATTTTGCAAACACACACACAGGACTGAGGAAAATATCTTGGGTAACACACAGGCAAAGGAGGTCAATGAAGAAAACCTAGTTCTAAAAACCTGTTGAAGGAAGTAACCTAAAAAGAAAAGAGGAGAAAATAGGCTGATGATTTGGTGACATTTACTTCTTTCCGACATGATATTTTAAAAGGCAGATACAGAAACTGGAACTTGCTATTTAATTGAGGTTCAGGTATTTCAAAGCTCGCTTATCTCTCCAGCCGTCTGGCGCTTCCACGGCGTTCCTTTTCCTCTTCTATTAGTTTGGAACGTGGGTAGCAAGTTGATGAACATTTTTAATGAGTAAATCCCTTTTCTACACCAAATTTTATAGATAATTAAATCTGATTTATAGGGCAGGTTACAGCGACAGTAAGAAGGAGGAAAGGAATGCGGGGGGAGGCGGGGGCGCGGGGAGGGTGTCAATTATTGGAGCTCCAAGAGAGACTCTGAGCGTACTCGGCTTTGTTTGTATAATCTTCCCGGCAGGCACTTTGCAAAAAGGTTTCTGATGCACAATAAGACTAGACGATGGCTCTGCCACGGGTTTTTTGGTTTTGTTTGTTTGTTTTGGGTTTTTAGGCAAAGAAGTTCTCTTGTTCAGGAAACAGATCCTGATATTTATTCGCTGCTCTCCCACTTTTATTTCAAGTTATGCTGAAAGCAAAAGACACACATAAAAACCTCAGAGTGCACCACTGAAAAATTTGCCCTTTCACCATATCCGTTAAGCATCTTTTGTGTAGGAAACACCACTCTACCTCTACGTGCTTGAAATACATCCACCACCAACATGGGCAGTTCAGACTTGTTACTTGTGATGTGAAATAGACTCTGTGGAAGAAAATGTAGACAAAAGGTTGTGTAACCCTTATAAGGAAGTTGAGACCAGAGAGGTTAAGGAGATTAGCCAGCATCACACAGCCTGTGTGTCATTGGTGGAGCTGTGTCTGTGCTCTTTCATCATTTGTGGAATTCATTAAAAACAATAAAAACAGCAACAGCTTGGGTTTTGCCTAGCACAGCGCTAGGTAACTGTATTAATTGACCTTGAAACATTTTGTAAACTAGTTGTTTAAGCATACTTTCATGTTGAAAGTTCATATAAGTTTCTAACAGCTCCTCTATTCCTTTATCTGTTTGTATTCATTAATAAATTGAAAGCTTTGTGTTACTTTGAGTTTTGAGTCCTAAAAATTTGTAATGATGAAGCTTAAACACTTACAAGATGTTATCCCACACAGCTCCCTATCTCGACTCCTCTCCGACAGAATGTATTCATATAGGTTTTTAAAGCCAAGATCATTCCCATACTCAATCATCATCATCATCGCCATCATCATCATGAGATTACTGAGTGATATATATGTTAGATACCTTACATAAAGTTTTAAAAGATAATTAGTTTGGCACACTGCCAAAATGCCCTACTGCTCAACTTAGATTAAGACATCAAGAAGCATATATGTCTAGGACAGTCTAGCCTGATTCATCTTATTTTTTCTTTGAATTTTTTTCTGATAATAATAATAACAACATAAAGTTGTATATAATTTGCACGTAATAGAAAATACATCATATAGAAAATGAAAGTCCTAACCTCAGAAAGAACCATTAACATAGTGTGATGCATAGTGTTCTTATATGTATACTAACATGGGAACACACATACAGTGCTGTGCTATAATACCTGAGTTATGTAACAATATATTTGATTGTTTTTTCATGTTTATACCTATAAATCCCTGTCTATATTTTTGAACAGCTATATTTTTCTGTAAGGCTGTAGGTCTGAATAATAGTTTATTTAACCAATCTGTACTTAACTAATATTTGGGTTATTAACAATTACTTCCTATCAAAATGGATGCTATAAAGTTCATTCTGTCTATATTTATTTGTGAACTGTACTTATTAACCTAGAATTTCCTGTTTTGCTTTTAGATCTAAAATAAAAACACATGCTGTGATACATATATTATATAAATATTACCAATATACTGTATAAACATTGATGATTATAATATGATGTAATCATTATTATATATGTGTAGCATAGATGATGTGTACATATATTTCTTTTCGTAGTTAAAGAACTATTCTATTTGATTTCAAAGGCAAGTAGCAATGCCAAAAAAACTCCCAAATTATCTACTCATCTTTCTCAAAAAAGTTATTTAATTGTGAAATAAATAAAACCACATTTTAAAAAATATTTTGGGAGGGCTATGTTACTTAAAGTTGGGTAGCCGAGGTGGTAACTATTAGCAAAACTGATTTAAAATCTAGCACAGATTTTAAAAAATCCTTTATAAATCAACCTGTTCTTACTCTAAGTCAATTAAACCAATCTCTCTCAAGGAGAAACCTAAGGACCCAAATTCCTTTATTAGAAGAATGTTATTAAAATGTCTCTGTGGATTATTGATTTCTTTAGTTCTGCTCCTTCAAGAATATGGAAATCACTAACGGAACTGAGACCGATACTGAAGGCTTGAAAATATTTGTCAAAATTGTGCTTAGAGACAACAAAAGGAGTGTGCCAATATGCAGGAGTTGCTGAGAAACTTTTCTTTCAGAAAATTTCTCATTCTAACCAGGCATTCCCGTCACTTCCACCTGCCATCCTCAAGTCAGCCCCTATTAAGGATTAATTTATAAATTTCTTGAGGAAGAAAGCCTGGGATAGAAACTTAGTGGACTGTTGCTTAGATCCTCCTTACTGCTGATATCTTGTCACTGCTATACTATCTTTTCCTTGTGTTTTGGTTTCCTCTTTGCTCTGGTCCCTTGGCCTGGAACAATGGGACGTTCTTGTTTTGTCCCTTTGTAGTGATGCAAGTCTGAACATACGTATAGCCTTCTCTATCCCCCAGCTCTGAACTCTCTCCTCTTTCATTTTGTTGAACGCTAAAATAGTCTGCAAGGAACCTAGAAGGTTGTTGATATAAAACTCTTATTTAAAGACATGAGGAAACTAAGCCCAGAGAAGTTAAGTGTCTTGTCTGGACTCTTGCCATAAATGAGAATCAGAACCAGAATTCAAGTCACCTGACTCTAGTCCTATATCATTTAGCGCACCTATCAACCTCTCAGTGTTTCATGCCCTTCTCACGTTGGCCACTGTACACACATCAACCTGTGTTACTTACAGAATTGGCCCTCAATTCTGACTTTCACATCAAGAACTACAGCTGTCTATGTTATCTGACTAAGAATTAGTGATTACTCCTTACTATGGGCTGAAGTGGACCTAAGTGATATGTTTTTAAGGTATGTATTTAAAGGTCAGGGTTGGTCCTCTGAGTAAAACATTTCCGACCCTCTAGCTAATGACTTCTGTCTCTTGGGGGTTCTCCTGCCCTTGTGGGAGATAAGCCTGGGTTGGTTATTTTCTGTGTGGTTATTTTCTATAATACCTGTGTGAATGCTTACTACTCTTAATTCAGCGAATTAGGAAACATTGTGTATTTTACAGGAATTAGTCTAAAATTAACATCTGTAATGACAGGATTACAGGATTTTTCTTTATACTCAATGTGTGGATGCTCAGTCTGTGGGTGTTAGTACTACCAAGGCATGGCTATTATCAGATGAACAAAGGTTTGAAACTAGTTCTCACCACGTGCTGGCTGCATGCCCTTGGATCACTTAGCATCAGTAAAGTTCAGTTTACTCAACGGTAAAGGAGGGATAACGATAGAAGCTCTGAAAGGTTGCTATGGGAATTAAATGAAATAATGTGTTAATTCAGTGCCTAGCATGAGACCTGGGATACTGTGAGTACCCAGCAAATGCTCTTTGCTTTCTTTCCCTCCTTCACCTTTCCGTTTTTGCCATCCAAAGGCCCCTATCTAAGAGGAGTGGAAGAGAGTCTAAAGACATCAATTTTAGTTTTTCTTCTTCTTCTTCTTCTTCTTCTTCTTCTTCTTCTTCTTCTTCTTCTTCTTCTTCTTCTTCTTCTTCTTCTTCTTCTTCTTCTTCTTCTTCTTCTTCTTCTTCTTCTTCTTCTTCTTCTTCTTCTTCTTCTTCTTCTTCTCCTATGTCAAGAATTTCTTGCTGAAGGTGCTGCATTATAAATGGACTTTTCAAAAGCCACTTGTATCAGTAGTCTGATCATTTATTCCTTGATGAGAAATATTTTGGTCTATTAGCAAGAAGAAAGATTAACCGAACATTAATCAAAAGCTTCATGATGAGTAGAAGTGTGCATATATCACAGAAATTGCCAGGGAGGTGTCACTGCCACAAGATGGGAAATGTGTGTTCTGTGTATCGACTTTGGTCTCAGATTACTAAAGTGGAGTCTGGCTACTCAGTTAATTGGGCAACCTTAAAATGTTCTTAAAAATCCATTTGCGCTACTTTTTAAAAAGAAGTTTATTTGATTTCATTTTATTTACACCCTCCCCCCCTTATTCTAGGCAATTAATTTCTTGCTGTTACCTTGCCTGGAAACAGTAGGAGAAAATGAATTGCTAGAAGTATATTTCTAAATTAACAATCATCTCAGAGACATGTACACTTAGTCAATGTGTTTATTTCTTGGTTATTGTCTGGTTTCTAAAAATACTTAAAGAAAAGCTACGCTTGTCTTCCTAATTTTCTGGAAGCTAAAACAGAGTTTGATAAGGGCTACCAGAGTCTGCCGTTTGGGAGTGCTTACCATTGTTTCTGAGATGAGGCAAAGAGTAGGTATTATCAAAATAAAATGATTCTGTCTCCAACTGGAAATCCTTCTCTGGTTAACATGAGTATCTATTCAAAAACTTTGGTTAAAATGTCTAGATAGGTTTGGAGTCTCACTACAAAAAAAAAATCTCATCTTTGAAAGCTTTGAAGGGAAGCCCCATCGAAAGCCCAGTAGTCACAAAAATAAAGGAAGCTTTGCAGGGTAGAAATTCCCTGTCAGGGAGCACAGCTGTTACTGAGGTATTTATTAGTTATTTACTGGTATGTTATTATATCAGCTTATAATGGGACAGACAGAGTTACCCAGGAAACACTGATGCAGGGCTGGAGGTTCTGTGTGTGTGTGTGTGTGTGTGTGTGTGTGTGTGTGTGTGTGTGTGTGTTTAATAAGGTCCACTCACTGTTATCTCAACCATCCATCATCAGAATTCTCTTCCTTATTTTTGCCTTTTCCCCAAGGCTCACTGCTACATCGAATGTGTACAGAGTAGCTTTAGAGATGCAATAGTGTACCCGGAAATGGGAAACTATAAGTTGTGAGTCTCTAAGGAGCATTGTATTGGGTTTATAACCCATTTGAAAATGTAACCACAATTTCATTTCATCCCAGAGACCCGCATGGAGCAGTAACAGGGGGGAGTAAAATGATTCACCTAATTTCTTTGATGTAAATTTAAAATTTCTCCTGACAGTTTATGCTGGAAGCTGGGGCTTGAATGCATCATCCTGAAAAATTTTTGCAGTTGCCCAGAAATGTGGGGCTAGAGAGAGCAGATGCTTGGATATGCCGTTGACATTTCCAAGTTTTTATAGCCCTGGTACATAGCCCACTAACTGCAGCATGCTTCACACATGGAGAAGGATCATTTGTCACTTTGATGCCAAGATGATACTCACAACTCTAAATGAAACGAATTACTTCTTTCTACCTTTTGCTTGGACAACATAGAAGCATTTTAGGCATTTATTGGTCACCCCGTGTATGCATGAATGGCAGAGTGGCATCAGTATTTGCTTTGTAGCAATACAAATGGGAGTCTTCAAACTTCTTATGACTGCAAAATGTACGAATTTCTGCCATGCTCAATTAGGGTATGATTTATTTGGCAAAAATGACTGCATTGAGAAACATATAAATAATAGTCATTAAAAGTACATTTAATTCTGAAACAACACTGGAATAGATGGTACACACCATTCTTTGTATTTAAACAAAAATATTTACCTGGGCAACTTGGTACTGAAATCTGGGCAACTTCCCAGACAGTGGATATCCTGCATTTTGAGTTGTAGACGTTATAGCTAGAAAATGTCCATGGCTGTTCTATCTGCTCTCAGGGATGATACCTTTATATAACACTCAGCCCTTGAATGTCACCAAAGAATGTATGGAGGTCAAGATTGCTCATGTTTTACAACTCAACATAAAAAAAAAAAATAAAACAATCTGATTAAAAAAATGGCCAGAAGACCTGAATAAACTTTTCTCCAAAGAGGGCATACTGGTGGCCAATAGACATATGAAAAGATGCTCAACATCACTAATCATCAGAAAAATGCAAATCAAAACCATAATAAGATATCACCTCACACCTGTTAGAAGGGTTATTATCAAAAGATGAGAAATAACAGTGTTGGCGAGGCTGTGGGAAAGGGGGAGCCCTGGTGCACTGTTGGTGGGATTGAGTCGGTACAGCCACTATGGAAAACAGACTGAAGAATCCTCAAAAAATTAAAAATAGAACTACTATATGACCCAGCAATTCCACATCTGGATATTTATCTGAAGAAAAGAAAAACACTAATTTGAAAAGATATATGCACTTCTCTGTTCATTGCAGCATTACTAGTAATAGCCAAGATATGGAAGCAACTTAGATGTCTGTCGCTAGAGAGACCAAGAATTTCTGATAATAAAGTAATAAAGAAGAAGTGCTACATACATACAATGGAATAATATTCAGCTATGAAAAAAGAATGAAATATTGCCATTTGCAACAGCATGGATGGGCCTAGAGGGTGTTATGAAAAATGAAAGACAAAAGCTGTATTTCACTTATATGTGTAATCTAAAAAAACAAAACAAATGAAAAAGAAACCCACAACAGAAACGACTCAGATCTAGAGAACAAGCTGATGGTTGCCAGAGGAGACAGGAGTGGAAGGTGGGGGGAAAAGTGAAGGTAATTAAGAGATACAAACTTCCAGTTATAAAATAAGTCACAGGAATACAGTCAATTATAAAAACGATTACTCATAATTTGGCCACTGGATACATGACAGTGGCCAGGGACTTGCCTTGAATCAGATTTCTACTTCTCTAAAGTAATTGCAAGATCAATCTTCCCGATTGATCGAGTGCCCACTCTGACCAAAAGGCATCCTGGACACCACATTGCTTTCTCTGGCCTGCATGTCTGTAGGGTTCTGTAGGCTTAACTTGCCTTGTCCATCAAATGCTGTGAGATGGTAAAACGGAATGTTGTTTCTAGTGCTCTTACAGAAGTTATTGTCCTGCTTCAGAGGAATGGATTTGTAGAGCAGTTGCGCCCAGGACACAGCCCACAGGTGGGCAGGGCTCCATGGGAAGGCTGGAATCTGCCAGACAAACTCTTATAAGGAATAAGGACTTTTTGTCAACCCAGCAGTCCCAGAAGCTGCTGTCATTCCCTTCATATCCTTCTACCAACCTGTGACTAACCCAGTAACCATCAGAGGGCTTCGTTTGCCTTGAACTGGAGAGCAGGGATTCTCGATTCCCAATTGGAAGTTTGCTTCTATTTTGAACCCTTAGACCAAGCCTAGTCTTGGGCACATGTAACTGAGTGGAACACAATGACTCAGTCTCCCGTCAGTCTTGTTGACTTTCTACCTTAGCTGTCACCTTCCTTGTGAATAAAAATATGTCTTGAACCTTGAGTTCAGTAACAGATAAACCCTTGTGCTCCTGTGTTTACTGTCCGCCTCTGCCTAGAATCTTATACCCTCCACTGATTCTGTGCTGTGACCTGAGTCATTTTATGGACCAAAACTTTAGTATTTGTGCTTGGTTCCTTTTACCTGTTGCCAGATTTCTCTAATATCAACTCTGTCTGCTGCCAACCCACCTCCTGATGTTGCATTTGCCTTCTCTGCCAGCACACCTGTTGCTCGCTGCCGACTCTCCCCTGACGCACATTTGCCATCTGCCTGGACTTTCTCCTGTTGATTTCCTGCTGTTGGGACTGTGTCCTGCCCTCTGTGTCTATAACTATGGTGAGAACATAGTTTGCTAACAATGAATGAGCTAAACTTTCAAAAATCAAGATATAAGTTAAATGTGTCCCATCCTCTACCAACCCCTGACTACGAAATATAGTGCTTTTGACACTCTGTAACACTGAAGATATTTGTGTAAAAAGTTCAGGCTTGAATTGTCCTGTAGGAGCAAATGAACAAATGAAATAGCATCCATATCCAAAAATTGAGTGTGGATTAAAAGTTCTGGAAAGGTAAAGTAAATGTTATTAACTATAAGTGATTTTAATATTTCTAAGAATGTTCACTGATGGATTACCAAAGCCAGATGGTGCCTGTCTTTCAATATGCCAAGGGATATTTATTAAGTGACAGGAAACCTTGAAAGAGAGATGTGCTCACTCCTGCTGCGGTGGGCAGGGAGGGGGATATGATGCCCCAGCTGGTCAGGGGTTAAGAGGTTGCTGAGGCAGTGTGCTTTCAGTGAACCTGTGTGTTCACAGGGAGAGGTGAGAAAGAGGTTTAAAGGAGCAGGGAGGAACTGAGGTTAAGTTAAGGGCTTGAGGAAACAGCAATCTGAAAAGGATTAGGAAGAAGGATATGAGAGACAAAATAGAAAAGAAAAAAAGTTAGATGGTGACAGTGAAGGCAGGAGGGAGAGAGGCAACAGAAACCAAGAAGAGCTGATTATATTGGAATTCAGTTTAGAGAGAGGGAATAAAAAATGAGGGTTAGAATGAAGAAAAATACTCAATGAGCTGAACCAGGAAGGTCTCCAGTTAAGTGCATGGAGAAGATTATCACTGACATATGTTCTCCCAAGGTCAAAGGGTTAGAGCCCAGACAGAAAAGGATATCTTTATTCATAGACCTAGGGATCTGAAGAAGAGGTCTTGACAAATGCATGTCAGAGATAACAGGGAAGGCTGAGAAGAAAGCCAACACTAGGTCTTTGCAGGGGCAGATGGATGAGAGAGAGAAGAAATATAAGCACACACCAGAACAGATTGTTGAGTCAAGCTCAAGCCAGAGGAACCAACAAATAGAAGCCCTGTAACTGGCTGTTAGTATCTACTGCTTCATGCCTCAGGAGTCTCTCCTGCAGTAGGACATTTATATCATTTATATTCAAATGTGAATTGCAATAGATGGCAGTAAAGCCAAGCAGAGGGGTCAAGAGTATGAGCTTTAGTCACAAGGCTTTGGTCTGAATCCCAGGCTCTACCATTTATGAGCTATATAACCTTGGACAAGTTACTTAATCTCTACATAGTTTAGGTTCTTCATCTATGAATAGCAATAATAGAATCCAGTTCTCTGAGTTTCTGTGAGGATGAAATGAGATAATGTTCCTAATAATATTAAAGGTCTCTAGTAACATAAGCAAGGCAGCCTGTCAAGCAAGGAAAGTAAGGTGTGTTCACCTGCTTTCAGCCTACTCTGGATGCACAAGCAGGTAA
>NW_011889191.1:1152101-1160389 GCF_000151845.1 Pteropus vampyrus
ATGAATGAGCTAAACTTTCAAAAATCAAGATATAAGTTAAATGTGTTCCATCCTCTACCAACCCCTGACTACGAAATATAGTGCTTTTGACACTCTGTAACACTGAAGATATTTGTGTAAAAAGTTCAGGCTTGAATTGTCCTGTAGGAGCAAATGAACAAATGAAATAGCATCCATATCCAAAAATTGAGTGCGGATTAAAAGTTCTGGAAAGGTAAAGTAAATGTTATTAACTATAAGTGATTTTAATATTTCTAAGAATGTTCACTGATGGATTACCAAAGCCAGATGGTGCCTGTCTTTCAATATGCCAAGGGATATTTATTAAGTGACAGGAAACCTTGAAAGAGAGATGTGCTCACTCCTGCTGCGGTGGGCAGGGAGGGGGATATGATGCCCCAGCTGGTCAGGGGTTAAGAGGTTGCTGAGGCAGTGTGCTTTCAGTGAACCTGTGTGTTCACAGGGAGAGGTGAGAAAGAGGTTTAAAGGAGCAGGGAGGAACTGAGGTTAAGTTAAGGGCTTGAGGAAACAGCAATCTGAAAAGGATTAGGAAGAAGGATATGAGAGACAAAATAGAAAAGAAAAAAAGTTAGATGGTGACAGTGAAGGCAGGAGGGAGAGAGGCAACAGAAACCAAGAAGAGCTGATTATATTGGAATTCAGTTTAGAGAGAGGGAATAAAAAATGAGGGTTAGAATGAAGAAAAATACTCAATGAGCTGAACCAGGAAGGTCTCCAGTTAAGTGCATGGAGAAGATTATCACTGACATATGTTCTCCCAAGGTCAAAGGGTTAGAGCCCAGACAGAAAAGGATATCTTTATTCATAGACCTAGGGATCTGAAGAAGAGGTCTTGACAAATGCATGTCAGAGATAACAGGGAAGGCTGAGAAGAAAGCCAACACTAGGTCTTTGCAGGGGCAGATGGATGAGAGAGAGAAGAAATATAAGCACACACCAGAACAGATTGTTGAGTCAAGCTCAAGCCAGAGGAACCAACAAATAGAAGCCCTGTAACTGGCTGTTAGTATCTACTGCTTCATGCCTCAGGAGTCTCTCCTGCAGTAGGACATTTATATCATTTATATTCAAATGTGAATTGCAATAGATGGCAGTAAAGCCAAGCAGAGGGGTCAAGAGTATGAGCTTTAGTCACAAGGCTTTGGTCTGAATCCCAGGCTCTACCATTTATGAGCTATATAACCTTGGACAAGTTACTTAATCTCTACATAGTTTAGGTTCTTCATCTATGAATAGCAATAATAGAATCCAGTTCTCTGAGTTTCTGTGAGGATGAAATGAGATAATGTTCCTAATAATATTAAAGGTCTCTAGTAACATAAGCAAGGCAGCCTGTCAAGCAAGGAAAGTAAGGTGTGTTCACCTGCTTTCAGCCTACTCTGGATGCACAAGCAGGTAACGAAAGAGTGACAAACAATAACTAATGGGGTTTGTAAGTATGTATGATGACAGATACGTGGCAACTAGACTTAACGCGGCGATCATTTTGCAGGGTGAACAAATGTCAAATCAACAGTTATCTGAAACTATTATAATGTTATGTGTCAATTTTAATTCAATTTAAAAAAAAAAAACAATGGAGAATGTGACTGGAGGAGACTTTTGTTTGCATTCTATCCCAGACTCAGGTGTGGGGTGTATGTGGCAGCCTGTTTCACAACGGCATGCAAGAGAGACAACAGTCCAGCTAAGCCTTCAAGTTTCTTCTATTTTGCTATTTTGGATACCCAAACAAAGCAAAATTGGCCAAGGTTTCCATATATTATTTCACCAGTTATTCAACTTCTTGAATACAACAAATTATGAAAAAGTTTAAAGTAAGCATCGCATTTAATACCACATCTAGCAAACACCTTTCACTCGAAAATAAACTAGAATGTTCATGTATTGAATTCTGCAAGGGTAATTTCATGTCAATAATAGGTAAGATATAATAAAGGGTGGTGATACACTTGAAGTGCTAAGGCAATTGACTAATGGAAACTAAGTTATTTGAAATATTCAGCCTTGGATATATTTTACAGATATGGATCTATTTATAAGATTGTCATATATCGTGTGGCTTGTTCACTTCACAATTGTAAAGTGTGTGTGTGTGTGTGTGTGTTTATGGAAGATGAAGCCAAAGAATTGTTGGGCACAAAAAAATTCAGCATTTTGACCAACTGCTTTACCTGTCTGAAATGGTTAGGTCAGCTTCTGCCAGATGAGAAAATTATTTCCTAAGTATACATTAGGCACTATTAGGATGGAATACTAACCTTTTTAAGTCTTGAATATGTTAGCTTGCGGTTTTTTTTTTTTTTTTACCTGTTGTAGTCAAAAGCATCTATTCTTCCTTTAAAGGGTCTGTTTGTAGTTGTCTCAAGAATCTCTTTTTGGATTATATACTTAAACAATTAGAAATATTTCCTTAAAGTGAAAAGAATCTTTAAAATGAATGGTTTTAAAATGGAACCCATGGAGAATAGCTGAAAGTATTTATTGACCAATTCCTATAATTAGGTTAAATACCTTGGTACGGCTTCTTGTGGTAGAGCTTAGGAGGCTTCTGGTGCCCCTCTCAGAGCTGATGGATTTTTCTCTAAAGAAGCTATGCAGCACATTCAAGCTGTAACTTCTAGGGGTACCATCTGTGTAATAATTACCATCTTGGGACATGCATGGTGGCCTCCACGCACTGGCAAAAAGCCTCATTGTTGACATCTTTACTGACTGACACAGCAGAGCTGGGATTGACTCCCATCTGGCCATTTTCTAATTCTGTGAGAAAGGCTGCAGTATCCTCAGATATCTTCCCACAAACTCTCTGAAATGTACCATGAATTCTCAGGCTTGTTTGTCATGATTGCAAGGTAAACTCTTCAATGCCAGATGATGTGAGTTGCCATGATCTTCTGTGAGGTTTATTTTGAAGTTTTCTGAATACTCTTTTAACATGGTACCATCTTTCATATTCTGAACATGGGTGCTGTGTGTGAATGTAAATGTAGATTTCAAGGACATACATTCTAGTCACAGAATTTATAGATTCTTGGTCAAGAATTTTCAGATTTTTGTAATCTGGATAGTAATATATTTGCTTCTCTGTAATTTCAGGCTCTGTAACAACTTCAGTATATGAATGAAACTTTCTTCTCTAACTGTCCTCATAATGCCACCTAAGAAGCATGTAGAAATGATTAAAATATTAGAATACAATAAAAATAAAAAATGGAAAATCTGCATCAACATGAGAAACTAGGGAATATTACAATATTCCTGCCAGCTACTTTGACTGAAGTAACTATAATATAGGTGGAATGAAATAGAAAGAAGTCATCATGTATATACAACTTTCTTCTATAATGTACAGTAAAGTGTTCTGGAATAGGGTGAAGTACCTAGAAGAACCCAATTAACACCTACTAAATATAGTGGACCATGGAACCGATAGGAGTATTTTTCTTAGAATTAATTTTTCTTCAAAGGCTGACACATTCATGTGTGGCTGAACTGATATTGGTTGTGAGGTTTAGGCAAGCAGGTGCACCATAAACAATGCAGTAGTAAAACAGGACTCTAGCTGAATATCAAAGGTTATTTTCCCTGACCTGGGAGCAACACCAGAAAGTTGGCTGGAACAGCCACACAAAGTAAACGATATAGAGAATGGAACAACAGAAAGCTGGGTAGAGCTAAGTGTGGCAGCTCCCTTGAATATCTGCTTAGATACTGTGGCAAGAACTTCTCAGGACTGGGACTCTTTTTTCCCCATTACTCAGGTAGTTAGATCTTAATATACAGTTCTTCTCTCTGCCTTCTAGCTTGAGGTCTGAAAAAAGGTTTCTCACCAGAAAGATAAAATAGATGGTGAGATAATCCACTCTTCTGTTCCTAAGCAAATATAAGGTCAGGAGATCCAAATTTTTGTTCAAGGATAAATAATAACAAGGGACAAAAAAAAATTTCAACGTAAGAGTACAAGGAAAATGTAGGTCTTCTGAGTAGGGAAACATTGTTTGAAAATGATTTTTTGAAATGGAACAGAAGTAAATTTATAACATCTACTTTGTGCACCCCAGCAAATTCTAGAATACATGGGCTTCGAGAAGAGATGATAATGAAAGGAGAGACAAGAAAGAGAGAGGATAGTATTAGACAGAGTATTAGTTAAGTATTAGTGTTAAGTGTTAGTATTAGTTAAGTATATGTGTCTCCTAAAGCACAGATAATATATTTTATTTAAGTAGTCAATGAGTATTTTTATAATTTTCTAAGTATAGTAGACCAAAATACTCCTAAAATAAATGCAAAATAGCAAAAAGTGTGCATGGCTCAATGTCTGACCTCAGTGCAAGAAGTTAAGTGTAAATATTAAAAGAACCTCCTCGTTCTTTTAATTAACTGACAGCCACTGGAAATTAACTGACAGCCACTATCATTTTCCTAAAGAATTGTTGGATTAAAGCAGGAATCAAAACTGTGGTTCATTGATTAGAAAATAGAAATAATGAGATTAGCACATAACAAACATTCAGTCAAAGCTGTAATCACAGGCAAATTCAATCTGCTTTATAGATTTATTTAAGAAACTTATTGAAATAACAAGTTTAATAAATAAAATGAGAAAGGCTACTTTGATTTATAAATGAGAGACATTTGATAACACTAAAACTCTATTATACAATTTCTTGACAAATTAATAATAGAAAAATACTCCTTTAATATGGTAGGGCAGCCCTATCATATTTAATGAAAAATCTCATGAACTAATCCCATTAAATAAGGAATTGGACAAAGTGTCTGCTATTATTGCTATTATTTAACATGTGTTAGAAATCTCTTGCCAATGAAACATGTCAACAAAAAGAATTCAGATAAAGAAGTATTACAGGAAGGTGGGGGAAGTGGGAGGTGAAATGGGTGAAGAGAGTAAACAATGTACAAACAGCCAAGTATAAATTAAATAAGTCACAGAGGTGTAATCTACAACATGAAAAGTATAGTTGATAACACTGTATTGTATACTTTAAAGTTGTTGAGAGAGTAAATCTTAAAAGTTCTCATCACAAGAAAAAAAATTGTAACTATGTATAGTAATGGATGTTGACTAGAGTTATTGTGGTGAACATTTTGCAATGTATACAAATATTGAATGATTATGTTGTATATCTGAAACTAATATAATGCTATACATCAATTACATTTCAATTAAAAAAGAAAAATATTAGAAAAAAGAGATTTACATATGCTATGAATTCTCTATGTGGGAAATTTAATAATATCAACAGAAAAACTAGTACAATAGAATTCAATAAAAAGGTCAAGTACAAAATATAGAAATATTAGTAATGTTCTTATATATTATTAATAATCAGAATGCAATATAAATGAAACACTAGTCTTTTCAGAAACACAAAATGTATGAAATTACTTGAATAAACTTAACAAGAAAGGAACTCATTAAACTTATTTTAAAATTTATGTGGATGAATAAATGTCTACACGGAGAGCTAAATCTGCTTTGGAAAAAAAGCACAAAGAGAGGAATATTTGTCTTAACAGATATTTTCATGTTATAAAGATATAGTTACAGAATTTGGTGCAAAGAAAAATTGACCAATAGAACACTCTAGAGATCTCAGAGCAGACTCGTGTTTATGGGAAAAATAATATACAATAGAGGAGCCCAAGCATTAGTAAAAAAGAGTCATGTTTCGTAGATAACGTTGGAGAAAAAAAAATACCTTACTGTATAAGGAAAAATAAAACATGATGTATAGAGGCTGATTGCAAATAGACTAAAGAGCTAAACATAAAGAGAAAAACCATAAAGCTAACAGAAAATAATGCAGAAAATGATCTTAGTTCCCTGATTGTGGAAAAGTACAACACTTCAGAATCATGAGGTGAAAACTGGCTAATTTGATTGCATCACACTAAAGATTTTTGTTCAATGTTGATTGAGCATCATTGGGACTAATATCTAGAATATACATGAGTTTCATATTAACAAACAAGAAGCAGATATAACTCCTTAAAGACATGGTCCAGAGGCTTTTAGTTGAGATGGTGGAGTGGGTGGATGCTCTGCTTGCCTCATCTCATGGCCACATCAAAATTACAGCTAAACTACAGAACAGCCATCATTGAGAGCTGCGTAGAGTCTGGCTAAGCAGAGGTCCTACAACTGGGGACACACAGAGGAGGCCACCTTGAGACTGGTGGGAGGGGTGGAGATGCAAAATGGGCTGGTCTCGCACCCACATGTGGCAGATGGGAATCGGGAGGGATATCTAGGCTGCAGAGATCCCTCCAGGGGAGCAAGGGGTCCCAGTGCCATATCGGGCTTCCTGGCCCAAGGTTCCAGTGCCAGGAAGAGAAGTCCTAATGATTTCTTACTGTGAAAACCAGTAGAGATTGTAGCTGAGTGAGAACAAAGGCCTCTGGAGTCTCAGATGTTTCTTTTGAAGGGCCCATGCATGAACTTACTTGCTGACAGACTCACTCGCTCAAAGCTCCACTGCTGGGGCAGTACCTTGAAAGGTGCCAAGGACATACTAGGAAGAACTGAATTGACTGGTTTCTGGGCAAAGTTAGAAGGACAATTTTCTCCCAGATAGAAAGTTGGCAGAAGCCATTGTTTCTTTGTTGAGCCCTTCCCACTCCAGCATGCAGAGGCAGGTGCCACCAAATCTGAGTCTCCATCAACCTTGCTAACACAGTTGGCCTATCCTGTTGATTTATCGAGACACCATCCCATTCAACTTGTGGGCCCACCAAAGCCACTTCCAGTGATTTTCCATACAAATGACTTGGTTTGGCCTATACTTCAGAATTTCTTAAAATCTCTCAAAGGTTCATGAACCCCAAACAAGCAACACTGGGCCTCAGAGTGCCCTGAACCTTTTGCTGAGCAGTGCCAAGCACTGCACTAGTGGAAACCAGCCTCAGTTAGCATCTTGGCCTCTTGAGGCACATACAGGCCCAGTGTCGGTGGTGGCTATTTGTGGATTACTTGGTGGCTCATGCCAGGTGGCCCAGATAGGGCACAAACAGTGGCTGAACTTGGCCTGTGGTGCAGCCCCTCCCAGGAGTTGGCATCCTAACTGACCTGGCTTTGGACAGAGCAGGAGTGTCACCCTGGGTCACATCAAAGGATGGCACACCCAAAAAACAGACTGGGTGGACACCAGAGCACTGTTAAAGCTAATCCTGCTCTGTAGGATCAGTCCTTGAACAACAACTCCTCCACTATAGTCACTGGCCAGTCCTCACAACAAATCAGCCTGAGGGTCAATCCCTCCCAATGATGTGTGAACAGTAACCAAGGCTCAACTACAACAGGAGGGCACACACAACCCACATGAGGGACACATCCAGACAACCCACCTTAGTGACTAGGGAGACTGTGCCACTGGGCCCCAGAGGACAGCTACTATATAAGTCCACTCTACTAAGAATGGGAGACAAAGCAGCCTTTCCTAATATATAGAAACTAACACAGAGAGGCAGTAAAAATGGGGAGACAAAGAAATGTGTTCCAAATAAAACAACAGAACAAAGCTCCAGAAAAAGAACTAAACTAAACGGAGACAAGCAATCTACCAGATGCAGAGTTCAAAACACTGGTTTTAAAGATGTTCCATGAACTCAGGGGAAGAGTAGATGAACTCAGTGAGAACTTTAACAAAGAGATAGAAAACGTAAAAATGGAGATAGAAAACAGAAAAAAGAACCAGTCAGAAAAGAAGAATATAACTGAAATGAAGGAGAATTAAGAGTAGATTAGATGAAACAGAGGATCAGATCAGCAATTTAGAAGATAAGGTATCAGAAAACACCCAATCAAAACAGCAACAAGAAAAAAATAATTCAAAAGAATGAGGATAGTTTAAGGGGTCTCTGGGACAACATTGACCATACCCACATTCACATCATAGGGGTACCAGAAGAGAAGAGAGACAGCAAGGAATTGAGAACCTATTTGAAAAAAATAATGATGGGAAACTTCCCTAACCTGGTGAAAGAAATAGACATACAAGTCCAGGAAGCTCAGAGAGTCCCAAACAAGATGAACCGAAAGAGGCTAACACCAAGAAACATCATAATTAAAATGCCAAAGATTAAAGACAAAGAGATAATCTGAAGAGAAGCAAGAGAAAAGCAGTTAGTTACCTACAAGGAAACTCCCATAAAACTATCAGCTGATTTCTCAAAAGAAAATCTGCAGGCCAGAAGAGACTGGCATGAATCCATATGCTCATTGCAGCATTATTTACAAT
>NW_011889191.1:1160439-1184572 GCF_000151845.1 Pteropus vampyrus
GAATTCTCTATGTGGGAAATTTAATAATATCAACAGAAAAACTAGTACAATAGAATTCAATAAAAAGGTCAAGTACAAAATATAGAAATATTAGTAATGTTCTTATATATTATTAATAATCAGAATGCAATATAAATGAAACACTAGTCTTTTCAGAAACACAAAATGTATGAAATTACTTGAATAAACTTAACAAGAAAGGAACTCATTAAACTTATTTTAAAATTTATGTGGATGAATAAATGTCCACACGGAGAGCTAAATCTGCTTTGGGAAAAAAGCACAAAGAGAGGAATATTTGTCTTAACAGATATTTTCATGTTATAAAGATATAGTTACAGAATTTGGTGCAAAGAAAAATTGACCAATAGAACACTCTAGAGATCTCAGAGCAGACTCGTGTTTATGGGAAAAATAATATACAATAGAGGAGCCCAAGCATTAGTAAAAAAGAGTCATGTTTCGTAGATAACGTTGGAGAAAAAAAAATACCTTACTGTATAAGGAAAAATAAAACATGATGTATAGAGGCTGATTGCAAATAGACTAAAGAGCTAAACATAAAGAGAAAAACCATAAAGCTAACAGAAAATAATGCAGAAAATGATCTTAGTTCCCTGATTGTGGAAAAGTACAACACTTCAGAATCATGAGGTGAAAACTGGCTAATTTGATTGCATCACACTAAAGATTTTTGTTCAATGTTGATTGAGCATCATTGGGACTAATATCTAGAATATACATGAGTTTCATATTAACAAACAAGAAGCAGATATAACTCCTTAAAGACATGGTCCAGAGGCTTTTAGTTGAGATGGTGGAGTGGGTGGATGCTCTGCTTGCCTCATCTCATGGCCACATCAAAATTACAGCTAAACTACAGAACAGCCATCATTGAGAGCTGCGTAGAGTCTGGCTAAGCAGAGGTCCTACAACTGGGGACACACAGAGGAGGCCACCTTGAGACTGGTGGGAGGGGTGGAGATGCAAAATGGGCTGGTCTCGCACCCACATGTGGCAGATGGGAATCGGGAGGGATATCTAGGCTGCAGAGATCCCTCCAGGGGAGCAAGGGGTCCCAGTGCCATATCGGGCTTCCTGGCCCAAGGTTCCAGTGCCAGGAAGAGAAGTCCTAATGATTTCTTACTGTGAAAACCAGTAGAGATTGTAGCTGAGTGAGAACAAAGGCCTCTGGAGTCTCAGATGTTTCTTTTGAAGGGCCCATGCATGAACTTACTTGCTGACAGACTCACTCGCTCAAAGCTCCACTGCTGGGGCAGTACCTTGAAAGGTGCCAAGGACATACTAGGAAGAACTGAATTGACTGGTTTCTGGGCAAAGTTAGAAGGACAATTTTCTCCCAGATAGAAAGTTGGCAGAAGCCATTGTTTCTTTGTTGAGCCCTTCCCACTCCAGCATGCAGAGGCAGGTGCCACCAAATCTGAGTCTCCATCAACCTTGCTAACACAGTTGGCCTATCCTGTTGATTTATCGAGACACCATCCCATTCAACTTGTGGGCCCACCAAAGCCACTTCCAGTGATTTTCCATACAAATGACTTGGTTTGGCCTATACTTCAGAATTTCTTAAAATCTCTCAAAGGTTCATGAACCCCAAACAAGCAACACTGGGCCTCAGAGTGCCCTGAACCTTTTGCTGAGCAGTGCCAAGCACTGCACTAGTGGAAACCAGCCTCAGTTAGCATCTTGGCCTCTTGAGGCACATACAGGCCCAGTGTCGGTGGTGGCTATTTGTGGATTACTTGGTGGCTCATGCCAGGTGGCCCAGATAGGGCACAAACAGTGGCTGAACTTGGCCTGTGGTGCAGCCCCTCCCAGGAGTTGGCATCCTAACTGACCTGGCTTTGGACAGAGCAGGAGTGTCACCCTGGGTCACATCAAAGGATGGCACACCCAAAAAACAGACTGGGTGGACACCAGAGCACTGTTAAAGCTAATCCTGCTCTGTAGGATCAGTCCTTGAACAACAACTCCTCCACTATAGTCACTGGCCAGTCCTCACAACAAATCAGCCTGAGGGTCAATCCCTCCCAATGATGTGTGAACAGTAACCAAGGCTCAACAGGAGGGCACACACAACCCACATGAGGGACACATCCAGACAACCCACCTTAGTGACTAGGGAGACTGTGCCACTGGGCCCCAGAGGACAGCTACTATATAAGTCCACTCTACTAAGAATGGGAGACAAAGCAGCCTTTCCTAATATATAGAAACTAACACAGGGAGGCAGTAAAAATGGGGAGACAAAGAAATGTGTTCCAAATAAAACAACAGAACAAAGCTCCAGAAAAAGAACTAAACTAAACGGAGACAAGCAATCTACCAGATGCAGAGTTCAAAACACTGGTTTTAAAGATGTTCCATGAACTCAGGGGAAGAGTAGATGAACTCAGTGAGAACTTTAACAAAGAGATAGAAAACGTAAAAATGGAGATAGAAAACAGAAAAAAGAACCAGTCAGAAAAGAAGAATATAACTGAAATGAAGGAGAATTAAGAGTAGATTAGATGAAACAGAGGATCAGATCAGCAATTTAGAAGATAAGGTATCAGAAAACACCCAATCAAAACAGCAACAAGAAAAAAATAATTCAAAAGAATGAGGATAGTTTAAGGGGTCTCTGGGACAACATTGACCATACCCACATTCACATCATAGGGGTACCAGAAGAGAAGAGAGACAGCAAGGAATTGAGAACCTATTTGAAAAAAATAATGATGGGAAACTTCCCTAACCTGGTGAAAGAAATAGACATACAAGTCCAGGAAGCTCAGAGAGTCCCAAACAAGATGAACCGAAAGAGGCTAACACCAAGAAACATCATAATTAAAATGCCAAAGATTAAAGACAAAGAGATAATCTGAAGAGAAGCAAGAGAAAAGCAGTTAGTTACCTACAAGGAAACTCCCATAAAACTATCAGCTGATTTCTCAAAAGAAAATCTGCAGGCCAGAAGAGATTGGCATGAATCCATATGCTCATTGCAGCATTATTTACAATAGACAAGATATGGAGTCAATCTGGGTGTCTATCAAGGGATGAATAAATGATGAAGAAATGGTACATATATACAATGAAATAGTACTCAGCCATAAAAAAGAATGAAATCTTGCCATATGTAATAACATGGATGGACCCAGAAGCTATCGTGTTGAGTGGAGTAAGTCAAAGACAGATGCCATATGATTTCACTTACATGTAGAATCTAAAGAACAAAATAACCAAAACAGAAGCAAACATTTTGATGATTGCCAGATGGGACAGGGTTTGGGAATCAGATGAAAAATGGGAAGAGATTAAGAAGTACAAACTGGTTAAGAAGTTAAAAAATAGTCATGGTGATATAAAGTGTATCATAAGGAATGTAGTTAATAATATTGTAATAACTATATAATTTCAGAGGGGTACTAGATTTATCAGGGTGATCCCTATGTAAGTTATATAAATATTTAATCACTCTATTGTATACTCAAAGCTAATATAATATTGTATGCCAGCTGTAATTAAAAAAGAAAAAAAATTATTTTAAAAAATGGTCCAGGAATACATGTAGAGGCAATTCATAGAAGAGGAAACCCAAAGGACTAATAAACTTACAAAGAGATGCACAAAAGCATTAATAATTAGATAAATACAAATGAAAATAACAGCGACATATCCCTCAAGACCAC
The DNA here is from genome assembly GCF_000151845.1 of Pteropus vampyrus. Classification (NCBI taxonomy): domain Eukaryota; kingdom Metazoa; phylum Chordata; class Mammalia; order Chiroptera; family Pteropodidae; genus Pteropus; species Pteropus vampyrus. The sequence continues at coordinate 1,164,135 of NW_011889191.1, forward strand.
CAGATAGATAAAATATGAGTTGATACTGCTAAGTACTTGTGGGAGAAGAGAAGATGGGAATACTCAGGCCCTGCTGGTTGGAGTACAGAATAACAGAGTCAATCTGAGACAAACTGGCAATAATTCAGCAAACCGAAGAAAAGGTTGCCTACGACCAGCAATTTGGTTCCTTATAAAACCATAAGTGGAAATGAATGAGAATCTTCCTTGAAGCATTTTTTGTGGTAGTGGGAAGTTGGAGGCAGTGAATATATAAATATTATGAATGCATGCTACAGAAATTCACAACAGTTAGGAAGAATGAACAGTGTGCCAATGTGTATTCGCATCGACATGGATAAATTTTAAAATCCTTGGGTGGAGTGCAAAAAGCAAGAAAAGGTGAAATTTACAACACACAATAGCATTTATGTAAATTAACAATACATGCACACAAATGAATTCGCATTTCTCAGAAACGTGAAGAATCAAAAAATGTATAAAAAAAACCAGACAAAAATTTTTACATTTGAGAGTAAGAAAGGAAATGAGAATGGTGACTAGGGGTCAAAGGGAATAAACAAACAAACAAACAAACAAATAAATAAATTAGAGAGGATCCTTGCAAGGTGATATAAAAGAAAAAAAAAGGAAGGATGAGAGGAGAAATTGAGAAAAAATTAATTTGAAATCTGGTTAGGAAAGATGTACTTAGCATAGAAATAAAGACAGAAATTATTAAAGACAGAGTGATTGATTTGATTATATAAAATGTATAAAAATGAAATTTCTATATGTTAAATTACATAAATAAATTTAGAAGGCAAATGTCAAATATGAAAAATATAATTGCAAAGGGCGTGTAAATTATTTTTTTTAAAAAAATCTCAGCATTCTCAAAATAATTTAAAACATAAACAACTCGACAGAAATAAAGAAATTCACTAAGGGAAACTGCAAATGACCAGTCAACTATGACAATACACTTAACCACACCAGCACTAAAATGAATGAAAATTAAGATAAGATGATACTACTTTCACTTATTAATTTGATGAAAATATAAAAGATAGTGCTGGCAGGTTTCTTTTTAAAAGAAGTATAAATTATTAAACCTGTTTTGGATGTAACACACACGCACACCGTATATTTAAACTTTAAATTTCTATGTATATATTTTCTGAAAATTATCAGAAGCAAAGCAAAATATACATAAAAAGAAGTTTATCACGACATTACTTGTGGTATTAAAAAATTAGAAGTAATCAAAATATTCTAAATTGGTAATTAGTTAAGATAGGGCAAATCTACATGATTTCATATTGTAAAGGCATATATACCCTTCACATAATATTTAATGAAATGCAGGAAATTTTTACTCTTTTTGGTTAAAGGGAAAGAAAAGTTCATAGAATGCCAAAATATTAAAAATTATCTCTGGGTTATTACTATAAACATGGTCTTAAGTTCCTTTTTCTTAATGTATTTCTTCAATTGTCCTAAAATTTACAACTAATAAAAATTGCAACTTTTTTTAAGCAGAAGAAAAGTTTAAGGGCTCTTTCCTTAATGACGTTAACATATTGGTATGTTTATTATATAAGATAATGCTTTATTTAGGCCTATTATTTTAGTGGTGGTTTTAAATACTTGACAGTTAATGAGAAAAGCTCACATCTGAAGCTTTCTATATAGATCATAAAGTACTATGTTTTGTAACTAACCAGTATTAAAAGATAAACTGAGGCCTATTGAAAGTTCTAAGAGTTGCATGGACAGGGACAGCAGTTGGATGATTACCAGAGGGAGAGTGGGGCGGGGCAGGTATATGAAGGTAAAGGGAGACAGAGTATAGGGATGGAGGGAGATTTGACTTTGCGTGGTGAACACACAGTGCAATAATATACATGTGATATATTTTTGAACCATACACTTGAAATCTATATAATTTTATCAACCAATGGCACCCCAATAAATTTAATAAAAAAAAAATTTTAGGAGTTAATTTGAGCAAAAATTGATTCAAATCAGGCAGTGCCAACCTGGCAATAGTTAGGAGCGCTCCAGCCTTTGGCAGCTAGGGGTGCAACTTCTACAGGGAAGGTGCAGAAGCGAAAAAAGGAAATTATTTAATTGGCTATAGATCGAAGCCTAGTTTCCTGTTTATAATTGGTTGTCTTTTGATTTCAATTTGAAACCTTGAGATATTTGCAGGCTTAGATTTGGGTTTGCTTACATAGGTCTTCTCTGTATCAGTCTAATGGCCTCCTTTTTAATTAATTTGACACCAGTAATAGATTTTCTATTATTTCCATTATTTAGGTCAGAAAACGGATTCAGTGCTTTGTTTTCCAAAGGGCCACATTATTGGTTGATAATAAGACATGGGTATTTGAATCCTACCACTCATTGCTCCTCTGCTCCATGACACTGGTTTGAACATGGACAGAAAGAATGGATCACCTTTGGAGACCAAAGTATTATGTGCTCTTCCCCATATTACCCTTTTAAACTCTCCAGTCTTCCTTCCTTTCTCTCTCATTCTCTTCCTTCCCACCTTTTAACACAGTCACACCAGTTTATTTATTTAAGGCCACTTTTGCATTACAATGGCAGAGTTGAATAGTTGTGACAGAGACTGTATGGCCAGCAAAGTATAAAAATATTGACAACCTGACCCATTATAAAAAAGTTTTGCTGATGCCTGCTGTACAGGGAAAGATGACCAAAACAGAAATGAGTAGGCTTTCAGAAAAATTTTAATTGCTTCAAATCACCTTGATTTTACATTTTTGCAGAAAAAAAAAAAGAAGTCTCAAATGATATTGACTCTCTCTGGCATATGTAACAGAGTTGTTCTTTAAAAGAGCTATTTCCTTAAAAAGCAGAGACAGTTGTGAGCTATTCTCTGTAGGGTTGTGCTGGCAAAGTAACAATGAATTGCTCACGTCCCAGTGGAACTTAGAAGTTATTTGAACAGGTAATATATGCCTAAATCCGATGAAAACCATGAGCAAGTCTAGTAAAGACAGACTTTGGACTTGGGCAGGTATATGAGAATAAAGAAAGAGGAGCAGTCAACAAACTTGAACTTGGATATAGAGAATTCCTGGATAATATGGGAGCTTCCACGACATCAGACATGGCTGTGGGGAAGAGTTGTTAAGGCCTTTTTTGTTAGAGCAGGCCATTTTGTCTCCCTATGGAAGATACCTCTGAATAGGACATGATGTTATCTAAACCCTAAAACACTCTAGGTATCCGGATGATTTCAAACAAGATATAAAGATTCTGTGCACCATCGTGGATGGGAGAGTAGTGATGGAAGATTGCTTTTGAGAGGAGAAACAAGGAGGTAAGTTTTGGGGATCGAGGTAAAGTGAGAGGATTGCTACAATGCAGGCCATCCATAAAGATGCCAAGCTAAGGAGGAGAGACATAAGCACAGTCCAGAGAGAAGGGAGGGTAGGACACCCAGAAGGATTGGCAAGGTGACACGAGTACGAAAATATGGGAGCCAGGGGCTAAAGGGAATGGAGTGAGGAGTGAGGAACAGATAAGATGATATCAACTCATGATAGGATACGTCCTCCAGTTTTAAAGACTTGATTTGCCAGAGTTATAATGGGACATAATGAATTATAATGCACAGTGCCTTCTTTCAAGGAACTGGCAATCTGGAGTTGGGGGCGGTGGGAAAGAAAACATGTACACATAGAAATTAACTAATAGTACAAGGCAGTAAAAGGAATATAAGCTACAGAATCATAACAGGTGGTTTAACCCACGCAGATGTGAGCTGTAAAACATTATTTTTTTTCTTTTCTACTTCCTTTTTAAAAAACATCTCAGATCAGTGAATAAGTAAAGAAAAATGGTACCTAGGGCAGTAGTTTCCACTAAGGTTATCCTGAGGGTCATATCCAAGTGGCATAGATAATTAAAAATACCATGTATATATTTGCATTTAAAGTGATATGATTTACATGTTTTTGCATATCTGCTCATACAATGCATATAATTATGTTGACTGTAAGATCTGCCCTTACACACAATATTAAACTTTAAGTTAGTAGACTGGAGGGAGTCAGTTCTTACATTTTCTTGCCTTCTTCCTTCTCACCATCTGTCTTCCTTCCAGCCATCTTGTGGGAGAGGAGAAGGAAAGGTGCCTGGGGACCGGGCAGGAGGAAGGCTGAGTGCTGACAGGGATTTCGGCAACACCCTAATCTGGAGAGCATTGAACTCAGTGGATCTATGTGCCATGTTCCCACAGAAATCATATTAAGGTTTTATATTCTTTTATTATGTCATATAATATAGGGATGTGTCAGAGAAAGTCTCTATTGATAGTTAAAAAAAATGTGCTAATACTATTAAAAACAATTAATTCACATTTGTTTTCTTTCTCTGTCCTGTCTGAGAGACAAAATTCCTGAGTGATAGGGATGCATATAAGTGGTCACCTTATATTGAAAGCTTACTATGTACCTGGTGTTGTATTAAACACTGTATGTATAGCCTTTTATTCTATTTTTCGAGCAATTAATTATCTTATGAAGTAGGCATTATTGTCTCTACACTTGAAAACAAAAATGATAATTAGGAAGGTTAAATAAATTGTCCAAAGTCACACAGCTAGTAAATATAGAGCAGGGATTAATTGATTTATTCATTTAATACATACTGAATGCTTCATGCATGTAAGACACTGGTGAGGTATATCTGTTGAACTTAGAGTCATGCTAAGTACTATACATAATTAGGATGATTATTTCTTGACTTAAAACTGTTTATCTTTGGGTGTCTCTTTGCAAACAGTAGGACCATTCACCCAGTCACTGAAGCCATAAATCCGGAGATTCATGGTCTACACGTACTCTGAGAAACTTTTCCTGGGCACAGAATTGTGCAATTTGACATATTCATATGTGGTATTTGTAGACCTGGACATTTTTAAATGAGGTGCTGTTGTTCAGGAATAGTTCTGTATTACAAAGAGCCAGCTGACTTTGTCATGTAATGTGGTCTTTACACATGAAGGTGGGGAAGAATTGTCATGAAAAAATGATCCTAGAAATCAAGCTGAGAGACTCCAGGTTGAGAAAGATACCCAGATCTTAGAAACCCCCACGAACTCTTTAGATACTGGCAATGCATTCTTCTCATTCATATCAAACTGTTTCCTCTTTAACTTCTCAATGTAAAATGCACCAGCCACAATGAAGACGAGTCATTTTAATAAACATTTATTATGGGGTGATCGTGTGTCAGGGACTGAAGAATAAATAAGAGACACATAAGCACTGGAGATTGGAAATTACTTAGCAATGTATAAACAGAATCTCTGCTTTCAAGGAGATAAATGAACAAACAACACCACATCAATCCTTTAATGATTACAGTGTACTTTCACATAAACTATCCCTTGTAACCTCATTTTCATAATATTGTCTCCATTTTACTGTTGAGAGAACTAAGCTCAAAATTAAATGGCCAACTCAGGCTCACACAACCAATGAAGGTTAAACATCTAGACTTCTGATACCGAATCTTTGCTTTCATATCATACTGTCAAGCAATTGAGGAAATTAATTAATTAATTTATCCAATAATTCATTAAGAAAATACTTATTGAACACCCAGTCTGTTCTATGCCCTTGGGATATGTCAATGAACTAAATAGATGAAGACGTCTGCTCTCAAGGAGCTTCCATTCTTAATGAGATGCGAATCTCTCTTTGCATGGGAAGCTCAGCCCGCTGCACACTGAGGCTTTAGGATTCTTCCCCCTTAAGGACAGTATCTTACTCTGTGGAACAACTGTCCTCAGCCTCCCATTACTGAGCTTGGCTTCTTGGGCCACAAGTTTGGGATTAGCCAGTTTTAATTACATGCCATCAATTTGGCTGCTGCACGTGTCAGTTACTACAAAGTTATTTAAGAACACAGGCTGTTTGCCTTTAATTAATTTAAATATAAACACACAATGTTAGGAAAATTAAGCAGACAAAAACATTTTCATGCATCATAGGCATTTTGCAAACATATACAGTGTAACCTGTTAATTACATTTTCCTCCACAAACCATTTATCTTTTCAAAGCCTTGCCTAATAACTTGATGTTTCTCGGTTACATTTTTAACTGCTTATGATTCATTTATCTAGGCTATTTCCAAAGGGATTTCCATGTCCCAAATGAAAAGGAATGTTATAATAATGTGGTACAATAAAACAGCATATAATGTCTTGTTTTAGCCCAAAGACCATGTGGGATCAATCAAATATTCATAGAACTCATTTAGATAAAGTGATATAATTAATCCTTTCCAAATTAATGCCCTTTCTTTAATTTGAAGGAAGCTCAACAAAAGACCTACAATAGAAATTTCCCAAATTAGATACATACTCCATGTATATATCATATGACATCACCGTTCCAGATACAGACCTCCTAAGATCATTGTAATTTCCTAAGTGATAAGAGCACTAGGAGCATCTTTTGTTCTAATGAGGCCACTCTGGGTGGTTTCTGGATGGGAGTTGGTCACCAGGAAGACCAAACCATGATTAAAAACTTGGAATTTTCAGCCCCACTCACCATTCCCCAGACAGAGAAGAGAGGTTGGAAATAGGGTTAATAATTGATCATGCCTACATGATGAATACTCCCTAAAATTCCAATAGTATAGGGTTTAAAGAGTTTCCGGGTAAGTGAACACATCCATATACTATGAAGGTGATGCTCCCCAATTCCATGGGGACAGAAGGGCCTGTGTTTGGGACCTTCCCAGACCTTGCCCCATGTAACTCTTCAATTGGCCATTCGTATGTATCCTTTATCATATCCTGCAATAAGCTGGTTGTGTTTCCCTGAGTTCTGTGAGCCACTCTAGTGAATAATTGAATCCAAGGGATAGGAAGTCATGGGACCCCCTGCCCCCTCATTTGTAGTAAAGTTTGACAGAAGTTGTGTGTAACCTGGGGACCTACTATTTGCAATTGGCATCTGAAGTGCTCTTTTCCATTTTTCAAAAGCAAAAAGAGACAGCAAATTTAAGCCTTTCTACAACCAGTATGTAAACTGCTCTCTACTATGTTGGCCCTCTCAAACCAAGAGACAAAAATCTACTTAACTCTTAACAGAGGATGAAGCTACCACATCTCCCATCAGTCTTCTAGGTATTTTCTTCTTGAAATTATGTTACATTGAATAGAACTTCCTTTGCCGAGATATAGAAGGTTTTAATGCAAGGCTTATATTTTTCTCCAGTAAGAATTCTGTAGGAATGTTCTACAAAGATCTCAAACCTACCTGGAGCAATCTATTGTGAAGTCAGTGTAGAAAAATGTTAGAAATGAAAGTTACTTGATCAACTAAGAGGCTGAAAACCCATCAAGACTCATTGTATCACTGTATCATTGTGTCATTGCTTCCACCACAAGGAGTAGATCCTAGAATTCCAGGCACCAACAGAAGGCCAGTAGAGGTAACAAAATTGGACTAGTTCAAATGATAAGATCAAACTCCTTAATCTGACCTATATTAAGGTGAAGAAATATGACAGAATGATTGTCTAGTCTTTTATGAGCCACAATTGGTCTGGCGAACCCAATCCAGCAAAGGGCAAAATTGGAAATAAAAAAAAAAAAAACTGTCTGAAAATCCACTGTGTGTTGGATTCTTCCATACACATTTTCTTGTTTAAGTCTCACAGTAGTTTGGGAGGAAAGTTGGGGTCTCCTCATTTCATAGATGTGGTAGCTGAGGCTCTGAGAAGTCGTTATTTGTTCAAAGTGACACAACTAATTAATAGCTTAGCTGACATTAAAACTTGGTGTTTTTATTTTCAATGTTGGTTCTTTCTAATTATTATATCCCATACTGCTGGAACTTATAGTTTATCCCCGAGATGAGATAACAAACAGAAGGGCAGAATCTCTTCTAAGTAAGTGCTCACTGTCAATTATTTCAATAACATGATAGTGTTGCAGCTAGACAATGGCAGACACCAAATTTTTACACGAGAAAGAGGCAACTTTTTAGATACAGGTGGTACTAGAGAACTATCGATCATTTCTGACAGATTTACCTCTGCTGTTCTCTGATTCCTTGAAGAATCAGTACAGCAAGTGAAGGCAATTTGAAGACTCCAAATTGCTAAGGAAACCAACTCATCAGCATCTCTATACGCTTCAATATGTTCATGTGGCGAAGTGTGTGGGGCTGGGGTTCAAGGGCTCAGAGGCTGCAGTATTGGAAGGGCTCCATTTCATGTCAGCATGAGGGCAAACAACGGAGGGATTGGCTGTGATAGAAGTGTCAATAGTTAAAGCTATAATCACAACTTCAGGAGAGATCAACACCTACTGTACAAGAGGATTTAAAAATCCAATAAATGAAGCTAAATAGAGCTGCTGTACTGAATGATAGCATAAAGCCACGGTTTGCAGGCAACATAGAACATCACTGCAGAATGGTGAACATGACCAGCGTGCTGCGTCAGGCAGCATGAGGCCCAGCCTGCAAAAAGCCAGAGAGGAGTTTTGAAGTGATTGACCAAGTTATATGATTTGCGGGTGCTTTTTTGTACCGTTTCACTGGTCAGTAACTTATTCAGGAAGTTGGAAAGGCCTTGAACCCAGATTAGCAATATGCTAATGATTTTGATTTTAGAAAGAAACAGGTATGATCTGGAATCCACAGGTGGCTTCCAATTTGTCTATAAGAAGGTCATTAAAGGGAAAACTTGGAAGGTATCTTAAATCACAATTGTGTAATCATACTTAACAAATAGGTGACTCATTATAGTATGACTGCATGTGTACATGCACGTGTGTGTATTTCCTCAAAACCACACTGGCGCTATTGAAATTGATGACATGTAGTCCTAGGCTTTAGTTTGCATGCAAGAAATAAAGCCATAGCTACTGCCATCTTCTTTGACTCAAAAGAGGAAGAAATGAGCTTCTGTTGTTAAAGTCACTACCGTTGTCACTACTCTCTCTCTCTCTCTCTCTCTCTCTGCTTCCTGTTATATAAAGCTATGTTTTAATTTTAAAAAGCAAAATAAAATAGTGAGCTATTTTAAGATGAAATATTAAATATGAGAAATTTGGAGTTCTGAGATTGTTTTTTAAAATTGAATAGAGTGTCGGTGTGTGAGTATTGTCAATAGGCGAAGCTTTAGCTCTCCCTACAGGCTTTTGTTACAGTAGCTGTCCAAAAGGAAGAAAATATCAGAAGCTGAAAATCATCCCAAAGTGTTCATCAAAGAGAGTGATTTCCTTTGTCCAAGATGAAGTTACATGCTGTTACCTAAGTTGGCAGTGAGACTGTGCAAATTTCTGTTACCAGTGACACTATCACCTTATTGAGGCTTACTGGGTCTTTTTTCTTTCTCCTTTAGTGGTTCTCATCTCTTTATGGAGAAAAAAAAGAGAATAGTAATAATAATAAAAACAACAATAATGAACCCACCCTAGGGAAGCCAGTCAGAAAAGCCAATGCTTCCTTCCAGTTTTCTAGTTTCTCCAGAGTATGGCTTTGGAGACTAAGGATGACATCACCCTGGAGCTGCTGGTTCCAGGTTGTGCTCAATATTGACTCCAGATGGAGTCGCTACGCAATAATAATTCTAGAAAAGAGAACGCCAATTTAATAGAATCTTGAAAAATTAAGAAGCTGTTGCCAGGTGAACTAGAGAATTGAGATGGGAAAAGAAAAACATTTAGGGGAGAAAACAGGATGTGCTAAGGCATCAAGACATGGTTCTCTGGGGATCTGTTAGTCATTCTGAATGGCTGGGTGAAGCATTAGAATTCAAGGGAACTGTGCAGAAATGTAATCCTAGAGAAGTAAGCAGGATCAAGGTCATGGCAGTTTTGTGTGGGGAGCTAAGGAGTTTGGTCTTTATACTACTGGTGCTGAGTAGTCACTAAAGAGTACTATGAAAGTTAGTCATCTTTTAGAAGTCACTCTTGAGCCAGTGTGGCAGATGAGTAAGGGGGATACAGCTAAAGGCAGGGAGACAAGGTACAGGGCTGTGCAATGAATGGTTGCAGTGGGGAAAGACAGAGCAAGCAGAATCTGTGACTGATTAGTTGTTGGGAGTGACTCTGTACTGTATCTTGAAATTAAACAATAGATTTTGGAATTGCACATAAAATGATGACTGATCTTTCTATATGGAAAATAACAACTGTGTTATTTTATACAAAGTCTATCTTTCAACTTCTATACTGATTTATACAGCTCTTTGCTTAAAATATCCCTATTTCTTTAAGTCTATCCATGTCACAGAATCAGAATTTTAATGCTTAAAAGGTCTTTATCAGTTCTCTATTTCTAAGCTTTCCCCTCTACTGCCCCATCATATTAAATAATTTAAAGGTAAAATGACTCGTCTACAATAAGTTACAATAAGTTAGAGGCAGGGCTATGACTAGAACAAGGTGACATCCAAGACACACACAATGCCCCTTAAACAAGGACAATAGGGTACATTCCAAGAATGATTATGTCTATTCAGATCATTTTTACATTTCTCTCTTATCCTAATTGCCAGAAATTTTACAACTAAATTTATTCAAATATTATAATTTGCTCTACTCCAGTGACTGAAATCATCTATTCTTCCTTCCTCTATAAGACTTTGTTTTGGTTTTCCTTACATACTTTATTTTGCATTGCATTTTAAACTGCCCTTATGTGCACCCTTATGTTCTTTTGGATGCTGGTGAGAATACAAATTATAAATAAAAACATTTATCAACAATTAGCAGGAACATAACTCTATGTTTTGTATGTAAAGCCAATGTTGGAATCATCATGCGATTTTTGTGATGTGGAATATAAAACTTTCAGGGGACTTTCTATGAGCAGTAGAAAATGTCTATTTAGGATGAATAATTAGAAGCACCCTTGGAATTGTGGGTGTGTAAAGCCCTCCCTCCACTGGATTCGCCTCTGTTTGAAACATGTAACCAGGTGAGCCTCTTTACACTAACAGCACTTGCTACATAGTTTCCTACTGCAGCTTCTGCCCTCCCCTGCAGAATCTTTGCTAGAAGATTATCTTGATAATTCAGTCATGCGTCCTTCTCTGTACCCTCAATTCAAATATTTTTACTTAAATTTAAAAATTAAAAAAAATCAAAGGAAAGTATTTGAAAGCATATAAATTTATTCTTTAACTTGTACAAATTAAGAAATTTAATAATATAACTACGGGAAAAGCAAAGGAATTTTAGCTAGAATACAAGCAAAGGGAAAGCAGTCTTATGAAGATGTGACAAATGATATGAATTATCTGCCAGAGGAAGATGGAAACTTTTCTTGTAATAGCTTAATTATACAGCTAAGTTTACTAATATTGAGGTCGGAAAACTTTGTCTTTTGTCGGGGATAAGAGGTAGATGAGAAGTGAGTTGTATTATAGGATTAGCATGGAGTATGTCATGGTGGACTGGACATTTCAGGTGGAGGTCATCGAAAAGTCGTGTAGGAAAGACAGGCCCATGACAGCCGGAGAAAATACAGAATAAACAAACAGCTTTAGAAAGGACATAATATGGTGATTGTATTTTATAAATCAATCATCAGGACTTGGGGTCTAATAAGTCTGTCTGGATGTATATATGGTGGCAAAGGAAAAGAATATTTGAGATTAGAATTTATTCTGGAATGTAAGATCATTGTGACTAAAATGAATATTAGATGATTTTGAGGTATAATGAATAATTGGATCCACTTAAAAATTTTGTTCACCATCTGCCATGTTTGTGGTCTGGGTGACAGCTCGAACTTCAAATTAAATGAAAAGTTGTCTTCATTCCTTTAATGCTTTTTCAACTTTCTTGATTGTGAGCAATAGCAATAAATACTTTTGAATTCTCACTCTACTAAAACATACACACACACACACATTTAAAGTGAAACAAAAATTTCAGAAACATACTCTTACCAAATGTAATATATTTTTATTCTTTTTTTTATTCTATTCCTTTTCATTCTATTATTTGTATTAGAATCCTGGTGTGAGCTTCTAAATGACTCATAAGATCTGTTAATGGGCTGCAACCAGCAGTTTGAAAATCACTGCTTAAGAGGACTGCTGTAAAATCAGTCAACTCAACCTAAATCAGAGAATCCACTTGGTGTGAAAGGTAGAAAACTGAACAGATGTAGGATGACTCCACTTGACCGTATGAAAACAGAGGCAAAGGAGTGTTCGGTGCTGGGAAGCTGCAGAGGGTAAATTCTTAGTGTGAGATTTATTAGCTTTATGGTCCAGGAACCATCATTCTCAGAGTCAGTATTCTACTTGGTGGCAGAAAACCCAGAGAGAGGAGAGAAACAATGTTATTTTTTAAATAAAATATTGAATTGCTATTCATATGATTTTCTATTGCAATTATCATCTGTTGTGAGCCTGCACTGCAGGAACGGAGCCTAATTCTCTCTCGTGCAGAGCCTGGCATCCTGTTGGCAGCCAGTGCACGTTTATTGTCGGTAATAACAATAATAATACTAATAATGATAACTTGATGATTAGAGTCTTTTGCAGTAATATCCAAAGCTAAGATTATGAGAACTCTTTTCCTATAGTTTCCATTTTTACTCTCCATGGTTTATACCTCTTTCAATCTTGAAAATGCATTCTTTATTCCCCTTCTGATTGAGTCTATTTGGCAAACATTAATGTTTTTGTTTTTGTTTTTGTTTTCCCATATGGACCTCAAAATTAAATGCCTTTTCATTTGTCTCCTTGCTTGTCTTACCAGAATCACTGAGGAGGTCAACACAGCTAACGCAAGGAAATTCATTTGTTAACTGTTGCTTTAGAAGCTACAAAGAGAGCGCAGAGGCCCACAGACCACATATATATGTTTTGTTTCTATAACAACAGTATACTTGACCTTAATTTTCCCAAATTCTTAGTGATAAACATTTATTTTAAATTAAGAAATAGAGAAGTTTTTGTTTTGTTTTGTTTTGTTTTGTTTTTTGTTTTTTGTTTTTTAACCAGTGTGTGCTTTCTTCTCAGACTTTATCAAATTTTATAATTTCAAATTGAGGCCGTAACTTAATGATATAAACAAAAGAGGGAATAAGAGCAGTAACTACCTACCAGCAGGAAAGAAGGAACGGCCTAAGGGATCAGTGTGACAGCAGGAAAGTAGGGAGGAAGTAGACGAGAAAAGGAGAGGATTCCAGTGTGGGCACAGCAAAGGGCGTATGATCTGAATACCAGCCCAGGGAGAAGGAAGGAAACGGAGGTGGGAAGAAATGGACCATAACGACGGGCTGGGGAATCCCGAACAGGAAGCATGGAAAAGAGAAGCAGGAGAGATGGAGCCTCTGGTTGTGCTAGTCTGGAGAGAAATTTCAAGCTGACACCATCTTTCATATCAAAGGGACTGAATTAGCAACTATGTGCTTGCTTTAATTCAAAACTTTTCCCTCTTAGATTGATCATATATACTAAATAATTTCCATTTCCTTTCCTGAGTAAATATGTTGTGCTTCATAAATTTTTTTTGCACATTTTAGCATCATGCTCGATGATTCCATTCACTCTCAAACTAAATTTATTCTTAATTATTTTTATTAACTATGATTTCACCTCTTAATTGATATCACATTCAATTGAAATTCAAGTTATTTAGCAGAAGGACCACAGTTCCTATTTATATTTTTAGAGCCACTGTATGAATTGGAGGTAATGTGATGTGTGATAGTTGGGATAGCCAGCTCCCATCTTGGCTTGATCATTGGCTAGTTTCTTCATTTGTAAAGTAAAGTAATAATACCTATCTCAAAGGGTTATTTGGGGGATTAAAATGCAATGGTGAATAAAACACACTTAGCACAACTTGACACATTATAAGGGACTGACAAAATGATATCTGTTATTACCTATTCCTTGATGCATAAGACAGAAGAAACAGGTATGAGATTACAACGCATTTTACTTTTTGTCAGGTAGCAATGTAGACGTGTGCATCATGGCACCTGTCTCACATCCCCAGTAAGGAGGGCTGAGGGGATTACATGCAGAGAGGACTAAGCAGTCTCTGATCACGGGCAGCGTCTGCATCTCCGCTTTCTCATGCCCATGAATATGAAAAGCAGAGTTAAACACCATGACATCTACTGCTCTTTATGTTAAATAAACCAAGGCCTTCCATAAATTAAAATGATTTTCTTATGCAGCATGACACAGGGTTATCCAATTTGCCAGAGAGGTGCAACCAAGTCTGTTGTAAGGGGAAAGTGCAGGTAGGTTGTGTTTAAAGCTGCAAGTACCATGTCAAAAAAGAAAAGCCCCTCTTGGTTTAGTAAATGCATTTCCTTAGGCCCTAATAAACTAAGAATGGAAAGAGGTTAATTGACAAAATGATACTTGTCTAATGCTGTCCTGAGCATTGCACTCAGGCAGATGTGTGAGACCGGGAGCCTGCTGTGCTGACAAGGATGATTATTATAACTGACTCTATTTGCCCTCAAGGGTGTGGAGCTTCTAGACACTTTTCACCCTGGAATCTCACTGCTGTGTGAGAGCCAATCCAAGAGGGTCATAAAACCAGAAAGCCAAGGGACAACTCGGCTTACACTTAATTTAAGTGTGTTGAGGCAAGGCCACAGATTGGCGCCTGTCCTAAATGTTGTGGTGGAAATTCCACTTTGCATTTACAACTTCCATTTACTGAGCACTTACCCATGTGCTAAGCAACGTGCTAAAAGCTTTAGCCCCTACCTCTTGTTCTTTTCCCACAGTGATTCAATCAGGTAGGTGTTAGTCTCCTACAGAAACAAATAATGAGACTGAGGCCACCGCAATATAGTGCACTGTCAGTTTCCCAAAGCATTTGATGATATTGATATATTAATTCAAACTTTTCTTTTCCATGCATGGTTCATTTACTGATAAAACAGTGGTCAGAGACACAATGTCTGTCTCAGCTCATAAAGCAGAAAACGACTCCTTAAATTTGCTGTGACTACACATGGGGACTACAGGAGAAGGGCAACTGCCTGACTTCCAAACAGACGAGTATGGAAATATCTCAATCTTTGCTTTTCTAACTCTTGGGAATAGGATTAACATTCACGTGGAATATCAACAGATTTGATATGGAGCTTAGAGGAGATGGTATTTTTGTCCTCTGAATATCTAGTAGTGGAATGGGAAGAGCAAATTAAGTAGCAAGGCAACACATAAATACATATATTGAAGTGACGCATATTGCCTTTTTCATAAATAGTTATCTGCTCATTAGCAGCTAAATATTTAAACACTCTTGTTTGGAAAAGCATAGGTACTACTAGACAGCAGGGAATAATAGTGATCCGTTCAAAGCCAGTAGGACTGTTAGCTGTCATTTAAACTAAACAGAATGACAAAATCCCTTTCCAAGTGGGAACTAGCTCTATTTTCATAGTCATCAGAGCAAGGCTCTTAAAACCTAAATGTCTCATAAGGATCTTCTAATAGGTTTATTGCTTTGTTTATTCTGCTTTGAGCAAGTCAGGGGGCAATTCGGAGTTGACATCATTAAAAAAATTTTTTTGAAAATTTGTTAACATCTCAGTTGCTCATTTTAAAGAGCGTTAAACAGCTCTCTTAATGTGGGCAGTGGTCATCTGTCCATACGCTAAGCACTTAAGTCATCACACACACTTCCACAAGGGTTGTTATATACAGAGATACGTCTCTCTTATTAACAATGCCTGCTTTCCCCAAACGCATATTTGTTATGGTTATTTTGAAGCCTTTTATCTAATCATTTCTAGATGCTAAACCGTACATAATTTACTTTCAGATAAACCATACATAATTTACTTGGTCCACCATTAGGTCTTTCTAATCAGTATGTAGATATTTATTCTTAAACATTTTCCTTTAAGTCAAATTTATCTTTTTTCTTTCTCTTTTTTTTCCCAACTTACCAGTGATAATATTCCCTCGGACAACTGGACATATCTCCCAGCGTGGTCAATTTCATCAGATACCCTTCCAAGAATCATTTTCTGAGTTCTCTTTAGACAAACTATAAAACTCCTCCAGGTGAAGGAATTGTGTTTCGAATTTCATTGTCTTTTATTTAAATACATGGTCTTACGTAGAAAGATCCCTTTGCACAAAGTATGGGCAAAGCCAAGCCCTGCAGGGGCAGAGCTCTGTGTTGCTATGTACCTTTCAGTTGCTCTCTCACTGTCTCCCTGAGTTTTCTCCGTCACCCACCACAGCACGGGCTGCATAGTCCTGCATATTTGGTCTAGTATGGAGGAAGGCTCTAAGGGCTAGAGTAAAGATAACCTTGTTGCTTTGAGCACAGCATTAGAACAAACGGAAGAACTTGTTAGCAATGTAAAAACTCAGCCCAGATCTAGTGAATCAGAATCTACATTATAACAAAATCCTTAGATGATTTGCCAGTACATTAAAATTTTGGAAGAAAGACTCCAGTAGAGAATCTCTGGTAGGAAGAGTCACATCTGTGACACCTACCACTTCATGAGAAAAAAAGAGAATTCAGTAAAATGTCCATATCCTAGTGGACACCCCTATGCCAAGAAGTAACTGACTTGAGAGACATTCCATCTTCAATAGGTTAAAAATTGTAAGGCAGTTTGGGGAGCTTCACTCTCCTTGTCACAGATAACTGCAATTTTACTTTTCCAAATTAATCCTCTGGTCTCCTAACACCCTCATTAGAACTTACTTCCTCCCACTCTGAATTTTTCCCCTTTGGCTACTCTCAGATGCCACCAAGGTCTTTGTTCACATTAGCCTCTGCCTGTTAAGGACACGCCCAGGTCCGGACCTCTGGATAGCCGCAGCACCATTTATCATTCAATACCATCCAGTCTTTCCAGAGAGCAGTCTGAATTTTTGGAAGAGCATAAATTCATAACGGAATTAAGAAGAACTGTATGAGTTTAGTGCAATGCTATGGATAATGGTAGACAAATCCTGGGATGTGGAAAATTCTCATTTCAGCTGGAGCTGTGAAAGCAGAGGATCTGCTTTAGCCCAGAGATGTGTGCAATGAAGAACAAGCCTCAGAGCAGACAATGTTCACTCCCACCACTCCCAGCATCTGTGGCTCAGCCTTCCTTTTATTTCTATTTTCTTCCTCCACGAAAAACACCTTCCCTGGTGCCCAGCTTCAGCTCAAGGCCAACGCCCTGACAGACAAGCAATCTCACAGTACCTAGGGGGAATAGAGCTTTTTAACTAAAATAGATCAGCCGAAATATTTTCTTTGACAATACTCTCTTCATGCAGTCTACACACTGCCCAAGGGGATGAAAAGAGGAGCCAGCAGGGAATTCACAGATGAGTCATCTCTCACCAACTCCACTCCCTGGGATCACTAAGGCTGTGTCTAAATGCAAACATGTCTCCTCCATTTTTCCTAAATGCATTGTGCAGCAGAGAGCACTGCACTGGGAGTCAGGAGTGAGGTTCTGCACCCTGTTCTGACAGGTCCTCGCTGGCTTTAACCTTTAACCTGCTCTTTCCATACCTCATTTTCTTCATCTGTTAAATGATAAACTGAGCTAGACTATTGGTTCTTGGTCACGATTACTCATTAAAATTATCTAGGGATTTAAAAAAAACAAAACAAAACAATAAAAAACTAATGCTGGGGTTTCCCCTCACCCCCAACAATTAAATCAGAATCTGTGCACAGGGCTCTGGCACAGGTATGCATTTTTAAAGCTTCCAAGATCCTTCATAAAGTGCAGGTAGGATTTAGAACTGATGGACTAGGATCCTCACTAAATATGTATCTGAGTGCCAGCACCACTGACAGCACCTGGGAGCTATACAGAAATGCAGAATCTAGGGCCTCGCCTCACACAACTGAATTTGCCTTTTAGCAACATTCCCAAGCGATCCACATACACATTCAAACCTGAAAATAGATCTCAAAGCTCCCTTTCAGCTTTGCCACATAATATATGGATTGTGGTTTCATTTTAATCCCATTTACAAATTTTGCTGGCTCTTCCTTTTACCTAACTTCTTCAGCATCTACTTTGTGGTAGGAACCACGTGAGGGGCTAAGGATGAAAAGTTAACAAGAAAGACATGGTATCGACCATCACAGAGCTTCAATCGCTGGAGCAAGCCAGATCCTAAGTAAGTTATCACATAGGGTGATATATATGAGGGCAGACAAAATATTGGTCATTATGAAAACGCCCAGTATTCAGGAATGAGATTTGACTAGGTCGGGGGAGACCCTTCTAAGAAAGAAAGTTTAAACTTTGTAACTAGTGCGTCCTGTGAAACCCTGAGCTGGTATATATGTACACAGAATCGTGATTTCAGGAAGAATGCAGGCTGAGGTTTAGCCTACTTTGCATTTATGTCTTTGGGAAATTTTGAGAATTAACTCTGAATTCACTACAATTTAGCAATCCTCCTTTGAAACTGTTCTTACTAAGTCCACTAATGACCTCCTCATTGCAAACCTGGTGTCATTTTTCTAAGTCACATCTTGTTGATCTGTCATTTTTAATAAAAATAACTATTCCCATCTTGACATTCTAATTTTCTGTGGATTTTGTCTTAGCCTGACTTTCCCCTGAATCCAGAGCTTGAAATATGAGCATGCTTGTGGTAAATTAATTTTGAAAGTTATCTTAAAGGTGGTAGGCTGAATAATTGACCTTTGCCTCCCACCACTCTCTTCCCACCTGTTACCTTATGTGGCAAAAAGGACTATGGAGGTATAATAAAATTAAGGATCTTGAGATGGGGGAGATTATCCTGTATTATCTGGGTGGGCCTTAAAAACAATCACGGGGTCTGTTTAAGAAGGAGGCAAGAAGGTTAAAGGAGGAAGAGATGTGATAATGGAAGCAAGAAGTTGGAGAGATACAAGGAAGGTTGATGAGTCAAGGAGTGCAGGTGACCTCCAGATGCTAGAAAAGGCAAGGACATAAATTCTCCCTTGTGTCCCCTGAAGCAATCAGCCCTGCTGACACCTTAACTCTAGTACAGTAAAACTGATTTGGGACTTTCGAACTCCGGAGTGATGAGAGAGTAAATTAGTGTTGTTTTAAGCCACTAAACTGATACATCAGGAAAAAGAAATTGGGGACTGGGAAGAGTAAAATACGGAAGGAAGAAAACTGAGGTGCATTATTGAACTGATTATCCCTGTGGGCAACCTGGGCTCAGTCCCACTGCGGACCCTCTGAGGAATCACGGACATACAGTGCCACGTCTGCTGTCTGCCCAAGGTGTGGAAGAAAAAATGTTTATCTACCAACTCCCATCCTCACTGGTTAAGCCTTGAGGGCAGCGTTAACTCTCTTGCACTTTCAAGAGCAAGCTTAAAAAAAATACACACGTAGCCTCCATTTCATGGGAGACAGTCAAGAAACGCCATCTATTTAAAATCTAAGGTTGTAAGTGGTAACATTAAAGGTACGTTTGTAAAGTGAGAATAGAAGATAGATTCCATAAGGGTAATCTAATTAAGGGAGAAATTGCTACTTGGGTTAATGAACATGAATCCTTGAGACTGAAAAAAAAGAGGTCATTCTAAGAAGGAAAAACAATATATACACAGGCAGGAAAGTGGGAGGTCTACTGGAAATGGCTAGAAGTTCTATGTCAATGGATGTAATGTTATAAGGTCCAGGGAGAAGGAGACAATGAAGGGAGTTAGATTGATAGGAGAAAGAGGCTTTCGGTCACCAGGAAGCAAACCCCTGACAAAGCCAGAGTCCTTTGACTCTTTGACAAGAGCTTATTTGGTTCCAAGCAGGGGTATTGGAATAAAACCCCAATTATATGATTCTTTAAACTTCTCTTCAGCAAACTTATAATTATGAAAATGTCTTGAGTTATCAGCCTCCACTTTTCCATTTTCCCTCAGTATTGTTTCAAGCAATTCCACAAAATAGAGTAAAATAAGTTAATTAGAACATGAAACAGGAAAAGTTTAATTCCTTTTTTCAATAAGAAGCTGGCTGCAGTTTATACAGGCTTAAAGATAATTCTATTTTGTGACTAACAATAATTACTCATGAATAATTACAGAATAGAAATGTGAAAAAATGTCTAATTAGAAATTAGACAAATCCCCCAAATTAGGTATTTATTATTGCAATTGGGTATTATTAGAACTAATAATGACATGATGGCAACATAAGATATTAATAAATACACGATTAGCTTTTGAATGTATTTTGTTACATCAGAAATAAATGTGACATTTTCATGAAGACATTTAGTTGAAATTGTTATTGCAAATATAAACAATCTAGGGCAGTAACTCCCCATTTTAGCTACAATATTACTCATGCATCCAATTAAAAGCAGAATTCCTTGCTGTGATGAACGTAGATCTGTCTCGGCTAATTGAAAGGTGAAATACCTTGAGAAATTGTGACGGTGTCTGGGGTCACCATGCTATGTCCTAGTTTT
>NW_011889191.1:1184622-1196430 GCF_000151845.1 Pteropus vampyrus
GAACTCCGGAGTGATGAGAGAGTAAATTAGTGTTGTTTTAAGCCACTAAACTGATACATCAGGAAAAAGAAATTGGGGACTGGGAAGAGTAAAATACGGAAGGAAGAAAACTGAGGTGCATTATTGAACTGATTATCCCTGTGGGCAACCTGGGCTCAGTCCCACTGCGGACCCTCTGAGGAATCACGGACATACAGTGCCACGTCTGCTGTCTGCCCAAGGTGTGGAAGAAAAAATGTTTATCTACCAACTCCCATCCTCACTGGTTAAGCCTTGAGGGCAGCGTTAACTCTCTTGCACTTTCAAGAGCAAGCTTAAAAAAAAATACACACGTAGCCTCCATTTCATGGGAGACAGTCAAGAAACGCCATCTATTTAAAATCTAAGGTTGTAAGTGGTAACATTAAAGGTACGTTTGTAAAGTGAGAATAGAAGATAGATTCCATAAGGGTAATCTAATTAAGGGAGAAATTGCTACTTGGGTTAATGAACATGAATCCTTGAGACTGAAAAAAAAGAGGTCATTCTAAGAAGGAAAAACAATATATACACAGGCAGGAAAGTGGGAGGTCTACTGGAAATGGCTAGAAGTTCTATGTCAATGGATGTAATGTTATAAGGTCCAGGGAGAAGGAGACAATGAAGGGAGTTAGATTGATAGGAGAAAGAGGCTTTCGGTCACCAGGAAGCAAACCCCTGACAAAGCCAGAGTCCTTTGACTCTTTGACAAGAGCTTATTTGGTTCCAAGCAGGGGTATTGGAATAAAACCCCAATTATATGATTCTTTAAACTTCTCTTCAGCAAACTTATAATTATGAAAATGTCTTGAGTTATCAGCCTCCACTTTTCCATTTTCCCTCAGTATTGTTTCAAGCAATTCCACAAAATAGAGTAAAATAAGTTAATTAGAACATGAAACAGGAAAAGTTTAATTCCTTTTTTCAATAAGAAGCTGGCTGCAGTTTATACAGGCTTAAAGATAATTCTATTTTGTGACTAACAATAATTACTCATGAATAATTACAGAATAGAAATGTGAAAAAATGTCTAATTAGAAATTAGACAAATCCCCCAAATTAGGTATTTATTATTGCAATTGGGTATTATTAGAACTAATAATGACATGATGGCAACATAAGATATTAATAAATACACGATTAGCTTTTGAATGTATTTTGTTACATCAGAAATAAATGTGACATTTTCATGAAGACATTTAGTTGAAATTGTTATTGCAAATATAAACAATCTAGGGCAGTAACTCCCCATTTTAGCTACAATATTACTCATGCATCCAATTAAAAGCAGAATTCCTTGCTGTGATGAACGTAGATCTGTCTCGGCTAATTGAAAGGTGAAATACCTTGAGAAATTGTGACGGTGTCTGGGGTCACCATGCTATGTCCTAGTTTTACAAGAAAAGTGTCCTGAATATGTTATTAGCTCAGAGAAACAACGGAGGCTACCCATCTTCTTTGAGGAAAGGCTTAATTAAGAAGAAAGATTTCATAAGCCTTTAAAAATGTATTCTGAAACTTTACAGTTGTCATGATAGTCTGGAATTATGTCATACATAACTCTCAGATAGTCTTAGTTTAAGAGTTAGTGTATGAGTTTTAGATTAAGTTTTTGGTGAGCTACAAAAATACAAGAGAGAGTATGCACTGTTCACTGCCTTACAGGCTCTGTCGTAGTCCCTTAGCAGATTGTTGGACTTGAGTGGTGTGGCAGTGAGGTAACAATCACACTGAAATACACACTCAGTTCTCAGCTGTCTGGGAAGAACTGGCTCGCACAGTGAAGGCAGGACATGCTAAGGGTCGTTGCACGAGTAAGAGAATAGGTTGAATTTCTGGCAAGGTTTGAGGTCCTGTTGATTCCTAAGACACTACTTGAACCTCATATTAGTTCATACTCTCCAGGGCTCTTGGAATCAACTCCATACTGACTGGGGCCAGAATGACCTGAAGCACAAGCTGACTAATCCATAAGACAAACAAGCCTCTAAGGCAGCTAAGAAATCTTGCAAAGGAATCAAAGTCCAGAAAACAGGAAAAAAAGAGAACTGCGCATTTTATGGGACAGGAATAACGAGAAGGATACCATTAGGACTTATACCTCCTGGCAAGATATTTATTATAAGAATACCTTACTGGTAAACATTACATGAGTGATGCCCTTAGGCTGGGCACCCGATACCACTTGACAGTGGAAGTCTCTCTCCATTTTGAACCTAGCTCTGAACCCTCTCGGAATCCTGAGACCACAGTAGAGATTACATTTGGGCCTGGAAAAACTTATTTGAGACCCATAGCTGTTTGGAGAGTTTGTAGGTATGGCTGTGGGGAGTGCAGAGTAGGGAAAAGGTGTCTTCTGTGCTTTGACCCAGGTCTGCTTCTAGCTGAATGAGGAAAAGAGAAGTAACAATTGCCTAATACCATTATGTGTGAGCCACTATGATTATCTCATTTACATTTCTTAACTCTATGAATTAGGCATTATTTCTGTTTTACAGAGTAGGAATTTAGAGAGACTAAGATACTTGTCCAAATTCATACATTTAGTAATCACTAAAGTTGAGATGTAAAATAATTTTTATTTGAGTCAGAAACAGAGGCTACCTCTTAAGAAAGGAAGTAAGTTTGCTTGGGATCCACCTGATTTGCTTAACACCTGGGGGATCTCAGACCTATTTCATCCCTTTAGCAGTTCTTCAGAGAATGACGTAAACAAGTGAGGCTGAGACCAGTCATTTGTAGAGCTTAGATGGGAAACGGGTATTTTACCAACGTTAGACATGTTTTAGACTTCAAATCTGCTGGTGTGTGTTTACGCCTTGTTTGTTAGTGTTCTGCGAAAAGAGTTGAGAGGGTAGGATCTGGAACCAAATAAACCTTGATTTATATCTATTCCTCTCTACTCACAGGACTCTGTTTTCCCAAGTAAGTTGCTTGACCTCTCTCAGTCTCAGTTTCCTCACCTTTAAAATGGGAATGAAGGGAGACTGGGCAAAATGGTGTAGATGATAGAGGCTTTGTTCATTTGCTCTTGCAACCACATCAAAGCTGTGATGGAAACATGGCGCAAACACCAAGCAGAGTCGCCTGGGGTCCAAATGAATAGAAGTCCTGCAACTAGGGTGAGAAATAAGAAATCATCCTGCAATGGTTGGAGGTAGGACAGGGCAAAGATGTGAGGTGACCTAGTTCGAGCGGCTGAGTGGAACAGAGGCTGCGGCAGTAGCAGCCAGCAGCTGCAGACGCCTCTTAAAGAGGCTATGTCTTTGACCGGACTTTTGCATCGGTGAACTCACTCACTCTGATCACCAGTGCCAGGTTGGCTGCTGTGTGTGTGTGAGGGGGCGGAGGCAGGAGACACGAGAGACTTAAAGGGGGACCTGAATTGTTGGAGCTATGGTCAGAGGCCAGGCTTTCTCCCAGGCAAAAGTGATGGTGGTATCCGTTGTTCCTCTGTTGAGCCCTCCCCACTCCCAGTGTGTGGATTTAGCGACCCCATAGCCGAGACGTCATCAAACTGGGTAACAGGTTACCCTGCCCAGAGGATTCCCTGAAACTCCCCCTCCCCCAACTTGGAGCTCTACCCAAGCTACATCCAGGTGTGTCCTCAGTGAGTCCTGTACCCCATGCTGAGCAGTGCCAAGGCTCACACTGGTGGCAGCTGACCTCGGTTTCTGGCATGGCCTCTTGAGGCAACTACAAGCACAGCATCTGTGGATCGCTTACTGAATCTTAACAGGCGGCCCTGGAGGGTCAGAGGCTGGAGCTAAACTTGGCCTGCAGCTGAACCTCTCTCAAGACTGTGCTGCTGAACACCTACTACACAAAGTCATGTTAATAAGACCGGGAGACTTAGGAGCTTTGCTTATTACATAGAAACAGACACAGGAAGGAAGCCAAAATTGGAAGACAAAGAAGCAGAAACCATATGAGAGAATAGAACAGAGATACAGGAATAATGGAGTCAAGCAATCTAACAGATGCAGAGTTCAAAACACTGGTTATAAAGATGCTCAATGAACTTAGGGGAAGTGCAGACGAACTCATTGAGAACTTTAACAAAGAAATTAAAAAAACACAAAAATGAAAATGGAAATTATAAAAGGGAACCAGTCAGAAATGACGAACACATTATCTGAGATGAAGAGGATATTAGAGGGAATCAACAGAGTGGAGGAAGAAGAGGATTGAACCACCAATATAGAGGATGGGGAAGTCAAGGACACTCAATCAGAATGACAAGAAAAAAAAAAGCAAGAATATAATAATAATTTAAGGAGCCTATGGGACACAATTCAATGTAAAAGTACCTGTGTCATAGGGGTACCCGAAAGAGAAGAGGGAGAACGAGAAATTGAAAATCTATTTGAAGAAATAACAAAGGAAAACTTCTCTAACCTGGTGAAGGAAATAGACATACATCCCTAGGAAGCCCAGAGAGTCCCAAAAAAGATGAACCCAAGAAGCCCACACCAAGATGCATCATATTAAAATGCCAAAGGTTAAATGCAAAGAGAGAATTTTAAAAGCAGCAATAGAAAAGCAGTTAGATACCTACAAGGGAACACCCATAAGACTGGCAGCTGATTTCTCAAAAGAAACTTTGCAGGACAGAAGGGCTTGGCACAAAATATTCAAAGTGATTAAAACCCGGGATCTACAACCAAGAATACTTTATCCAGCAAAGCTATTATTTAGATTTGAAGGACATATAAAAAGCTTCCCAGACTAATTGGTGGTTCAATCCTCTTCTTCCTCCACTCTGTTAATGTATGCCAACTATAACTGAATGAATTAATGAATGAATGAATACATAAATACATAAATAAATAAATAAATAAATAAATAAGCAAGCTAAAGGAATTCATCAACATCAAGCCAGTATTACAGGAAATGCTGTAGGGACTTCTTTAAGAAGAAAAAACATGTATCAAAAACAGGAATAATGAATGGTAATAATTACATATAAACAAATACTTCAAATGGAAAAGAATTGAGTGCTCCAACCAAAAGACAGGATGGCTGAATGGATAAGAAAACAAGACTCTTACATATGCTGCCTACAAGAGACTCACTTCAGATTAAAAGACACACACACAAACTAAAAGGAAGGGAATGGAAAAGATATTGCCTTGTAGAACCTTCATTCAGGGTATAGCGCTGAATGAAGTAAGTCAGATAGAAAGACAAATACCACATGATTGTACATACAGGTAGAATCTAGGGAAGAAAACAACAACAACAACAACAACAAAAATGGAAACAAACTCATAGATACAAAGAATATTTTGAGGGCTGCTGGACGGGAGGCTGGTAGCGGAGGGGACAGTGAAAAAAGGCAAAGGGATTAAGAGGTACAAATAGGTAGTTACAAAATAGTCGTGGGGAGATAAGGGGTAGCATGGGAAAAATGGTCAACAATGTAATAAATATGTAAGAGGAGGAGGGCTACTAGACTTAGTGAGGTGATCACTTTGTGAGTTATATAGATCTCTAATCGTTAGATGTACAACTGAAACTAGTGTATTAATGTATGCCAACTATAACTGAAAAAACTCATTGAATTGTACAACATAAATATGGGCAACTAATTGTCTATTATATTTCAATAAAGCTGGAGAAAATAAAAAAGAAGAGTTCTGAAGATCATTTGCACAACGATGTAGATATACTGAACATGACAACTACACACATAAAAATTGTTAAGATGATACATTTTATGTATATTTTACCATAATGAAAAATAAAATATCAAAAGCTTTAAAGTGGAGAAAAATGAGAATGAAATGAAAGCGCATAGTACACATAACAGGTGCTTAACGAATACATGGAAATGAAAAATAAGAGAAAATGTCTTTACGACACTACCCAAACAAAAAAGAGAAAATATGAGCCTTTTAGACCTCACAATTAAATTTTTCTGACCTGTGTTTATGGCTTAGAAACAGCTTCAGCAGGTGACCTGCAGTTACCTGAGAATGCAAAGGACAGCAGAGAAACTCCAACCTATCCGCCAAAATAGAGCTGTTGTTTACAACACCTTCGGCTCCTCTTGCTAATCATTTCCCTAATTCGAACTCTTTCAAATTCATCTACACTTCACATTTTCCACTTGTACTTGAGGTGCATAGTTATAAAATGGCTTTTTAATTAGTAAAACAAAGAATGCTAGATTTCATTTTTTTATGCCTATTAACAAATTTCAATACTGCTCATATGTATTATTGCATGATCTAACTTGACCTGCCAACTTATAAGCCAACTCGCCATGGATGAGAAAGAGAGTGAGAAATAATGGCTTTGTGAAATCATCTGAGAGAGACTGGAACTCCTGTCCCCTGTTTGGACCTCTGTTTCTGATGATGACTGTCAACCTGCACAAAACAACCTTTACCTCAGTCAGCGCTGACGACTGAGACTGTCCACTGCGTGGAAGCTCCTGGGAAATTACAGGCAAGAGAAGGATGAGAAAGCACCTGTGGACCCCTTTCCAGCACTTGCTCACCTAGCCGTCTATCAGAAGCAGATGGCCTGTCATTTTCTCCACGCAGCCCTTGTTTAAGAGGCCCATGTTTCTAACTCACTCTCTGGTCTTTTGGCCTAATGACAAAGACACTCTTGGGTGAATGACTGAGGCCTGAATGAACACACAAACATAGGTAAAGAGCCAATGTGTGTGTGTGTGTGTGTGTGTGTGTGTGTGTGTGTATGCGCGCGCGCGCGCGCGTGCGTGCGCGCACGCGCATGTGAACACAGCAGGCCTGGTACTGAATAGTAAGGAGATCTCTTTCAATCTCACTTTAAAATATTCTCTTTGCCATGAAAAAGAAAAAAAGAAATCCATCTTTTTGTTCCAGAAAAATCTATTAGTTATTCTTTCCCAGTTTCTTTAGCTTAGAAACTGTAGAAAGAAGGCCTGGAACAAGGGGCTGTGTGTGATCTGTCCGCTGAGCAGAGTGCAGGAAATAGGCCATGAGGGATCTGGAGCTTAAGTGTAGTGAACTCCAGAGAGCTGTAGCAGAGAATCACAGTGTCCACAGCCAGCTACGTAGAGAACCAGAAACAGGTCATTGGCTTCTGCCCTGCAATCCACGGTAACTGCCAACGATATTTCTACAGAGGGGAACACGCTTTACACCAGCTCTCTTTGCAGAATATCTCCAACCTGGGAAGTCGAAATTGCATCAGTACAACTTCTCTGCAGCACACTGACACCAATATGCAATATGTGGTAAGAGAAACCAAAAAGCCATTAATCTAAAGCAGGAATTTAAACAATTGCGTTTAACTCTGGAAGAATTCCATTGAGTTAGAATGCCTTTTTAAACTGAAACTGCTTTCACTGAATGCAGCATTGCAAATTAAGATTTAATTTAGCAAAATAATCAGATTTAAATGTAAACGACCTACTTCCCCCTTTGTTCCAACTTCTTCATTGGCATCTTTGTAATCAAATAAATATATTTATTCATTCACTCATCTATTTATTCAATTTTTATTGAGTACCTATTCAGGGCCATGCATGGTGCTAGAGATTAAGATTACAAATGTGAGTAAACTATGATCTCAAACTTTAAGGTCTGACAGTCTAGTGGTACCAGATGAGGAATCACAGTTCGAGGCTTAAACAAAGACATTGGAAGTGTTGAGGATCAGGAGAAAATTCCCCTACTCTGCCCACCTTTAGATCTCATGGCTGGACTAGTTATAAAAGAATAAAATTGATACAAGACTGGATTAACAGGAGGAGGTAAAAAAAAACAACAATTTAATACGTGTGCACAGGAGAATCACAATATGATGCCCAGGTCATAAGCTGAGGCTCAAAGAAGTGATCGAACTAGGCATCTTTTTAAACTTTTTAGACAAAGAAACAATAAATTAAACAAAGAAAGTGCTCATCGGAAAGGAATCCAAGCCCAATGTGTGTATTCCTTAGCAAGAAACCAAAGAAAGTTGGGCTAGGGTAGTAAATGAGTAAAGGGATTATGAGGGTTTTTATACATGTTTTTTCAACTCTGGATGTTACGCCCCGTGATAAGGTTTCTCTTGGTCCTTTAGAATAATCAACATGTAATTTTGGGATATCTTGGGGCAGCCGGCCCTGGGACTCGACTACAGTAAAAACAAAACACAACAAAAACACTAGTTCACTTGGGTTCTCAGTTTATTGAATTTTGATCCAGGGCAGCTAGTGCCTTTAAGTGAGGTACCTATCTCAGTGATCTACAATTTAGATTCAGAATGAACAAGAAAGTGCCAAAAAAATGTTGTGCCACCTTTCCTAGAAGGACATGTGCTTTCAGGAATATTTCAGCTGGACTTGACCTAGAATTCCTCATTATATTAATCACTAGCTCTGGAATAGATGCTGCACTGCAGCCCCTGCCCACCTTCCATGAGAAAGCCACATGCTCGTGACTTTACATTCCTAAATACACTCACAATGCCAAGGGATGGTTTTTTTCCTTCCGTCAATTCATTAGATCTGCTCACATGAATTATTTATATGCAGTGCTAAAAATGATTTTGAAACATTACAAGAATTCAATATCAGTTTTCACAGTGGGATTTCATCATCTCAGCATTGCAGCATTGGTAACCTAATGCAATACTAATAGGATATGGTGCTAATCGGGTACAACGAGAATCCTCTCTAATATGCAAACATTTCCATGTTGTCTTATTATTTCTTTTAAGTTAATATGCTATGGTGATCATATGATGAAATGAATTAGCTTCATATCATTGTCTGCATGAGTTGTGCATATTAACTGGCATCTTTCTTCCTGCAGCCCTTTGAATTCACTTGGAATGAGCTTGAAAACTTACCCTGTAGTTATGCTTATGTTAATGAGGCTGTTTAGTAGAAAACAACCCTGCCTTGCTTAGCCAGCTGGAGAAACAATAGATGCGTATCCCCTCTCTTTGGAACGGAATGTTTTTCTGGCCTCCCTTCAAAGGGTCTATCTCTATCAGGCTGCTTTAGTATTCTCTACTTGTTCACAATCTCAATCCATCCATGTGTTAGACATTTTACCAGCAACATTTAACCAGATTGTATATTTCTATTAGACACGAAGCAAATCTTTTCCAAGAGAAACTGGTTGCATGGCCAACTGGCCCAATGTTTTGGAATATTTAAACACACACACACATACACACACACACAAACCTACATGCATCTATACATAAAATGCATAGAAATATACACATATTTATGTGTGGGGTTATGTATAGACATGTTTACATACGTATACCGACATATACATATGTGCTTCTTTGTTTTTGTGTGTAAATGATTTAAAATTTATGGAATCCATGCCATAACCAGCATTTCTTTTCTGGCTGTTAAATCTTGGGTGGATTAGGTCCAGTGAGTATGAATCCTCCAGATTTCAGTGTTTATTCATTTTCAGATATATAACCAAAAGCCAGATGCTTTTCCAAATCTTAGCTGACATTTGCAAATCATGAATTTCTCACCCAAACCTGTGTGACCTTTCCTCTTGAGTTGCTATCAGGTTCAATTAATTTAGTTTTGGAAATCCCAGATGTCAGTGCTCTCAGGAGACTTCTAAAGTCCCTCTCTTACACTTCCAATCAAGTTGCTCTAAAGGTGCCTCAGTAAAGATCAGGGCCACTGGCAACTACACAATGCCTTGGTGCAAGTTAGCAAAAGGTGCCTGTTTTGACGAACACAACCCTTCAGGGAACAGTATGGCAGTGGCATCTAGCTGGATTTCTGCTATGTCTTGCTCACTGAGATGGGTTCTCTTATGCTACAACTTGGATGATGTTTTGTCCTCTGCTAGAAATAGCTGAGAGTAGAAAAGCCATTTTAATGGCAGCTTAGGCTGCATGACAGGCAATCCAAGTTCTGACACCGATCGGCTGTGTGACTTAAAGCAAGACTCTGAACCTGTCAGCTGCTCAGTTTCTTCATTTACAAAATGCAAGGAGGGATGATCTCTGGTGACCTCCAGCTGTGCACGCTATGATTGGTGACTGAACAATGAGACATCTCCTCACAATTTTAATGGAAGAAATGATTAACGAGTTTCTGCATTTGTTTGGGGTGAGGACAATAAGAGAGAAAAAAAAAGTTATAGTCCAGAAGGAAAGTAATGAGGGTGATTTAAATATTAGGGTTTAAATTCTAGGCTTTCAATAGAATTATGTTTACTAAGTTACTAAGAAGAATGGAGGTTTATTCCAAGTCTGCAAGATGCAAATACTGGCAAATATCAGTGGGTTTATTATTAAGTAAAGTCAAATGTATAACATTTGAAAGATCTTAGTAAAATGTATATTTTCGGAACTTATAATTTAGTCCCTGGTTCTTAGAATTAAATATTGTGATTAGACTGAAGACAAAGATGAATCTTTTCAGTAAAAGTACTCCTAAGGGCTGTGATAATAGAATAAATATTGCCAAGCGTCTCTTACTCTGCATCAGATGTAAACATGTATTTGCTCTACTTTTATTTACATTCACCTAAGAAAGAATTGGATTTATTCTGAGGTCCCACAAAAGACTTTCTGTTTGTATACTGATATAGGGGAGAGGCGTGAGAACTACATAAACTGACTAAATGTTAAACCAGAGCTTACAACGTGCTGCTGCCAGACCTAGAGAAGCCTACAGAACAAGGAAGACTCCTGCTGGGATTACCAACAAACTATTTACTCATACCACGAAAGGAAAACAGAGTCTTTAAGTTGTAATCGAAGCAAAAGAAACCCAACCACTTATTCCCTGCCTGGAACCTATTGAACAGAGGTTGAGATGGCTAGCATTGCTTTCACGCTGCACATCCATACTTTCACACTGCATACCCATACCATCAAAGGAAAATAGGTAAACAAAGTCTTTAAACTGTAATTCATAGAAACTAAGAATGACATAGAAACTAAGAATGACATATAAACTGAATTCCTCGGACACTCAGGGTCTGTCTCTCTCATTCTCTGTCACTAAGAGGAGACCACACTGTTTCTATAGAATGTTATTCCTTCTCTAATAAACTTTCCTGTTGTCTCTCACTCTGGCATGCGCTTGAGCCTTCCCTCCCGCAGCGCAGGACTGGTGTCTTCACTCCGGGATTCGCCCCAACCTGCATCAATATCACATTTGGAAATGAAGACTAAAAAAATAATATTTGGAGAGAGTCGATCAATTCACATTTGAACCAATTCAATTTCTTTAGCAGACCATTATTTCCTTGAAACTTGGAGTTATTTCTTTATAATTTTATACTTCTTTTCTCTACTAAGACCTGCTCAAAGCAGATGGCTTCTTTGCAACTTAGTAGCCAGGGTTTTGACTTGTCTGGTGTAATTGTGCAGCTTTGACTTTCTTCACAGTTTCCTCTTAAGTAGCTAGCTTTAATTGGGGTTAGAAATGTACTCAGCATGTGCAACATTACTGAAAAATGATATTTTACTGTAGCATTGATAAAAACTTCCTAGGCTTATAAATGTCATCAACAAAGAGTCTGGTGCTTCTTTAATTATCTGATTTCCAAAGCTATGGTACATAATTCCTTGTATAATCAGAGCTTAAATTCTGAAGAAACTCATATGGGTGACATTTCCTCTCAATTTTGAATAGGGATTATTTTAAGAGGATATAGAATATAGAACTATTTCAATGAAGCTGATATTTAAAGCATATTTAATAGCATTTATG
Organism: Pteropus vampyrus; assembly: GCF_000151845.1. Classification (NCBI taxonomy): domain Eukaryota; kingdom Metazoa; phylum Chordata; class Mammalia; order Chiroptera; family Pteropodidae; genus Pteropus; species Pteropus vampyrus. The sequence goes on from NW_011889191.1 coordinate 1,196,333, forward strand.
TTTTAATCTACTTATTGACTAGGCATTAAAGAGAGCTGTTAGTATTTTAGCAGTGATGAAAAGGACCAGAAATTGTTTGATACAATGAGCAAGGCAGT
>NW_011889191.1:1201580-1204106 GCF_000151845.1 Pteropus vampyrus
CTGGAAATTTGATAGGTTTGCATTGAATCATTTTGGAGAGAATGGACACCTCTATAATACTGAAACTTTCAATCCATAAACATGATATATCCCTCCATTTATTTAGGTCTTCTTTAATTTTTCTCAATAATGTTTTATAATTTCCTGTATAGAGGTCATACCTAATTTTGTTAGATTTGCTTCTATAAATACGGTGCTTTTGATGCTACTGTTAATAATAATATCATTAAAATTCTTTTTTGGGGGCTAGGATGTAGAAATACAATTAGCGTTCATATATTGACTACTAATTTTATTTAATAAGTTTAATAGTTTTTTTATGAAAGTTATTTTTTTAATTTCTATGTTCACTATTATGTAATTTATGATAAATGACAGTTTGTTCTTACATACTTTTCGATTCTTATATCTTTTCTTTTTTCTTGTCTTATTGCATTGACAATTAAAATAATTTTTTTAGAAAAGTTTGCGTAAAATCTGTTATTTTTTTCTTTAACTGTCTGGAAATATTCACCAATAAAGTTATCTCAGCTTGAAGATCTCCCTGTAGGAAGACTTCCAATATGAAATCAATTTCTTTAACAGAATTAGACTATTCAGATTTCCCATTTCTCCTTGCATCAGTTCTGTAAATTGCATTTTTCAAGTAATTTGTTCATTTCACATAAATTATCCAATTTATTGGACAAAGACTTTAATAACAACTTGATTTTTTTAATGTCTGTAGAAAGATTTTAGTTCTGTTCCCCTTTTCATTACTAATAATGGTAGTTTGTGTCTTCTGTCATTTTCCATTGATCAGTCTTCTAAATGTTTACCAATTTACTTAGTTCTTCAAAGACCTTACTTTTGATTTTGACTTAGTCTAGGCTTACATGACTATTTTTAGATTTCTAATGTGTTCTTGGTCTTTTAATATGCTCCCTCAGAAATTATATTTCCTAAAAACAAATTTAGTCACATCACTCTTCTGTTAAAAATAACCTCATAGGCTTATCACTGTCTATAGAACAAAGTCCAAATTCATTTGAAGACTTTATTAAACTGTGCTGGTTTGGTAGGAACTTTATTATTTCACATTTTCAATCTTTCTAGTCTCGTCCCTAGACATTCTCCTTCTGGAATCTTATGCTCTATTAAATTCGCACTACTAAAAATCCTGTCCTTTTTGTGTAACAAACTACTCACAATTTTTGTACATTCCAGTTATTTATAATGCCTCCTTGCCTTTGCCACTGCTCTTCTTCTGTCCAGAATCTTATTCTTTACTTGGTTTACCTGACAGGCTCTTTCCAGATTTGCTTTTATAGTTATCTTCTCTGTCATGCTATTTAAAACTACTTTTACTACTCAAAGAAAAATTAATTTTGCTTTTTTTATACCTATAGCAATCTGTCTACCCTATTAGACTATGAGCTATCTGAAGGAAGAAACTTAGGTACCTGACAAATTGCCCCATATCCCATAAAGATTAAAAAAAAAAAATGATGCATTTAATGGAGCTCAATTATCCTTATTTCTGTTATGTTTCTTTTTCCTTGACCTCTCTTTCTAAGAAAGTGTGTCTGAAATATCAAGCAGAAGGAATGTATTAAGAATTTATAGTTTTTAGATTTATGTTATCACACCAACCCAAATTAGCAAGATTTAGAGGAAAAATAAAGATAATATAAAAATAATTCCTACTTTATCAATTTCTATAAAATTCCTGTTGTTATTCAGTATGACCTGGACAATCGTATTTGGTCAAGGTACTCTGAGTCCACCTAGCTACACTCTATACATTTGAATACTTTGACTAATTACTTATTCAGTCGATTTCCAAATTCTTTACAACTAAGAATCCTACCATTCCAATAGTCTTCTAGAACACAAGGGGATGTGCTTGGGTAGGAGTACATGGTGTTACAAATCCAGACTGTATCGGTTTTGCTAGCTAAGAATAGAGGTTACACTCAAATTATGATATTTGACAGAAGGTTAAAAGAGCCCAGGTGTCAACATCTAGACTTTAGATTGGGTGAGAGGTTAGGGAGACTGTGTTTATCCTGAGGCAAAACACAGGATAGAAAGTTATCCTGTTTCATGTCTTTTGGTTTTGCTTTCCCAGTCTGATCTTATTTCTTCTGCCTGTCCTTTAGTTACTCTCATATGAAAATCAAAGGTTAGCATTACTATTAGCATTGCCCCAGTTACATGCAGAAAACAGTTCTAACCACAAGGAAATAATTATAAACAAAGCCCAGTTAATTATACAAGACATTTTTGGCTGCCCTAATTAAGGCACAGTTCAATACTACTAGCTGGGTGATTTTTTTCTTTTAAATTGTGAATAGATTTAGGAGGAGCTCGTCTGGTGAACAAATAATGAGATCAGTGTATCAGAAAGAATCTGATTAAAAAAAATTATTCACCAATCATTTGCTTTCTGCTGCTTTATAGGATTCCTTTCCCCTATGTCATATATAGAGAAGAATGTGAATGTGCTCTCCAAAGAGTCTGAAGCCCAAATCAGAGGAAACTAAA
>NW_011889191.1:1204156-1207104 GCF_000151845.1 Pteropus vampyrus
TAATATACATACATACATACATACATATATATACACATATGTATGTATGTATGTATATATATATATTTTTTTTTTTTAATGAAGAAAATGACATAGCCTCTTCCCTGTGAAGCATTGGCCATCTGAAGAATTTTCTTTATTTGGATTTTTCTTTGTCACTGGGACAAGGAATTCCACTGAGAGACAAATTCTCCCAAATTATATAAACATATACAGATTTGGTGAATTCCATTGTTGCGCTACCTTCCTAGTTCACATATCATCATCAGCAGCAGCAGCAGTAACAGCAAATAATTATGAAAGCAATAATAACAAATCTTTATCTGGAGCCCATATGAGCCCATGTGCAAGGTACCAGGGATATTAGGTTTGGAAAAAAACAGTTTCTTCTCTCATGGAACTTCTATACCAAATTGTCACATTGTAGCATAATGCTTGGCCCAGTAGGCACTCAATAGTGTATTAAGTAAATGAATGAGTGAATGATTTGGCCCTAGTCATCAGGGCATTTAATTAAAAAAAAAAAAAAAGTAGTTTAGATCCTATAAGAATTTCATATTAAATGATTACAAACTTGACAATCAGCTATTACATATTTCTATTGCATTTTCCTATGTTTGCCTTATGAAAAAATGCCCATCAGATCAGTCACATTCAAAAAGCAGGGATTTATCATGAAAAACAATAGCTTTTTCTTGAGCTGTGCTGTGTGAAACAAGGTGAGCACCAGCAAATGCATGACCAAAGCTCCTTTTCTTAATTTTCTGTCAATACTGTTGACCCCAGACAATAAAGCAAGTTTGTGAAAATTGCCTATATTTGAATTCGGTCTGTTTTTTGTCTGTTTGTTTTGTTTTGTTCTGTTTTTACCTGTAAACATTTGATTCAGTTTTACATCAAATATTTAGTGGTACCAAAGTAGACTTCATTTAATTTTTCTTAGATTTTTTTTTTCAAATATTGCATTTTCATGGAGAAAATTTATTCCTTTGTATGTGAATCAATTTATTTTAAATACAGAAAGCATCCCTTGGCTATTTCTTTTCCAAAGGCCATCAGCAAAATCTAAAATGAACACATAAGTAATTTAGATGTGAATCTAAAGGAACAGTGGCTGTAATAGTCTTTCTGTGAATATTATTATAAAGTAAAATTAAGTAAATTGATGTAAGAAGTGAATGAGAGAACATAGAATAAGTCAAGTGATCATGGTGTGCACCCTTGACATCTCTACCAAGAGACTATCTCTTTTATCTCACTTAATTCTTATTCTAGATGTAGTGAGGAAATTCCACATGCACACACAAACAAACCCCTGGCATTTCTTGGACAATGAACACTATGTAGGCACCAAGAGGCCTGGACACAAAGAAAAATTACAAGACTGTAAGAGGTTGGGACAGTAATGTTACATAGAGGCAGGTTGGGTTAAGCTGGAAAGGTCTTTCTTTTTTCTTTGTTCTTCTATTTCTTCTTTGCTCCATGAAAAATTGTCAACAAAGAATTACAACTCACATAAGCTTTCAAAAATAATGGAAAGGAATAAAGATGAAAAACAGTTGATATATATCTGCTTTTTTTCTCATAAATTGTAAACATTATTGAAGAGTCCTTTTTTTCATTTGGTCTGTGGTTACTCATAATGTTGTCTAGTAAGCTCTAATATTTATCTTTTTCTTCTTTGCTTATTCAATTTTTAAAAAATCGTCTACTTGTGTCTATGGAAGAGAATTCTTGAGCTTGGACTTGATTCTTCATATAACTGACTCATCTTAGAAAAGAAGTATTTATTACCATTTCAAGTATCTGAAGACTTTAAAAATCTCACTAATAGCTTCCCTTTATTCTGTACTTATTGCATTCTGGACACATTGCTAAAAGCTTTTTACACCTTATATTGTGAATTTCTCTCAACAACTTTTAAGGTAGTTGTTATTCCCATTTAGCATTTGAAAAAAAATTGAAACTGAGATGCTAAGTAATTTGTACAAGGTCACATAATTAGGTAATGGCACTGAGAATCCAATTCAGATAGGTATGACCCCAGAGCTAATACTTTTAAAAATTGCACTCTTAAATACACTAGTGAATATAATTGTACCATAATACATTGTTCATCGTGGACCATCATTTTCTGTTCATGAGATCGACTGCTTAATTATGTCTATATTTAAAGAAGAAGTCTCTCTCAAAATAGAATTAAACCCATTATTTTTTTTACCTATTACAGTAGTTTGATTTCTAAGTGTTAGCTGTGTTTTTGAATAATAGGTATACATAAATCCTACAATAGGAATTAACTCCTCCTCCTTCCACTTTTGAAAATTATGTAGATATCGAGAGAACAAAGTAGTTGAAGGATAAAGAGAGCACAGTAGGAAGTAATTGCTGCTTGAAGTTTTCAGTGATTTTTTTGAGAGGGCACCAAAGTTGGTAAATGTTTTTTAGGTTCTTAGGGCACATAGTGGTCACTACATGTGTATTTGTTGCATGAACAAAGGCTTTGGAATGAAGTCAGTATGTAAAGAGCTTTGGAGTTTAAGGGTCCATCCAAAGGATCTTCATGGAACAAACAAACAGAAATGCTATCATCTTAATTCCATTAGTGATGGGCTTAGATTTGCTCAGCTGAATATAAAGGTAGTTTATAATCTTACTCTTATGAAGTAAGGAAACAGAGCTATAAAAAGTTAGCTAAAATTAAACAAGTTGACTTGCTTGTGTTGAACTTCAATGGAGCTATCCCTTTTATTACTTCCTAAACACACATAAAGAGTAAGAATCTTATTTCATTTACCAAAATTATAAAACATATTAAATACATTTTAATCCAGACCTTTATGGCACTGTGTCTATGTATGGAACAATTAACTATCAGATTAAATTTATTGGATAATTCTATTTAAAAACCCCTGACACACACACGTACACACACACACACACACACA
>NW_011889191.1:1207154-1209514 GCF_000151845.1 Pteropus vampyrus
TCTACTTGTGTCTATGGAAGAGAATTCTTGAGCTTGGACTTGATTCTTCATATAACTGACTCATCTTAGAAAAGAAGTATTTATTACCATTTCAAGTATCTGAAGACTTTAAAAATCTCACTAATAGCTTCCCTTTATTCTGTACTTATTGCATTCTGGACACATTGCTAAAAGCTTTTTACACCTTATATTGTGAATTTCTCTCAACAACTTTTAAGGTAGTTGTTATTCCCATTTAGCATTTGAAAAAAAATTGAAACTGAGATGCTAAGTAATTTGTACAAGGTCACATAATTAGGTAATGGCACTGAGAATCCAATTCAGATAGGTATGACCCCAGAGCTAATACTTTTAAAAATTGCACTCTTAAATACACTAGTGAATATAATTGTACCATAATACATTGTTCATCGTGGACCATCATTTTCTGTTCATGAGATCGACTGCTTAATTATGTCTATATTTAAAGAAGAAGTCTCTCTCAAAATAGAATTAAACCCATTATTTTTTTTACCTATTACAGTAGTTTGATTTCTAAGTGTTAGCTGTGTTTTTGAATAATAGGTATACATAAATCCTACAATAGGAATTAACTCCTCCTCCTTCCACTTTTGAAAATTATGTAGATATCGAGAGAACAAAGTAGTTGAAGGATAAAGAGAGCACAGTAGGAAGTAATTGCTGCTTGAAGTTTTCAGTGATTTTTTTGAGAGGGCACCAAAGTTGGTAAATGTTTTTTAGGTTCTTAGGGCACATAGTGGTCACTACATGTGTATTTGTTGCATGAACAAAGGCTTTGGAATGAAGTCAGTATGTAAAGAGCTTTGGAGTTTAAGGGTCCATCCAAAGGATCTTCATGGAACAAACAAACAGAAATGCTATCATCTTAATTCCATTAGTGATGGGCTTAGATTTGCTCAGCTGAATATAAAGGTAGTTTATAATCTTACTCTTATGAAGTAAGGAAACAGAGCTATAAAAAGTTAGCTAAAATTAAACAAGTTGACTTGCTTGTGTTGAACTTCAATGGAGCTATCCCTTTTATTACTTCCTAAACACACATAAAGAGTAAGAATCTTATTTCATTTACCAAAATTATAAAGCATATTAAATACATTTTAATCCAGACCTTTATGGCACTGTGTCTATGTATGGAACAATTAACTATCAGATTAAATTTATTGGATAATTCTATTTAAAAACCCCTGACACACACACGTACACACACACACACACACACACAAAACATACCAGACAATGCCAAGAAAACTATCATAACCTTTACCCCTCATTCAGAGCAGTAAGCAGTGGTATGAGAATGAGACCATCCCATCTTAAATCTGGAATCCCTAGAAACCAATATAATACCCAGAGAGGCCATGACCTTCTTATTACCATAGCTAGTGCACTTTGAAAGGGCCTCCCCCTTGACTTTTCAGCCATTGACTGTTCACCACCTGCTTATTCTTGAAATTCACTTATGATTTCAATTAAGTCTTCTTTTTATGAGCCAATTCCTATTTAATTATTGATTAATTCATTCATCTATTTAATATTTTTTACTGAATTATCACATATTACAATAAAGTGAATCATAAGTTTACATCTTCATGAATTTTCACAATGTGAACAAATTCATGTAAAACTATCCAGATGATGAAATAATCTGTGACTATCCACCACAGAAGCACTCCTCACGTTCTCTTTCAATCACTGCTCCAAAAGAAACTACTATCCTGACTGTCATCACCATAGATTAGTTTCACTTACTTTTTGTACTTTATATAATGAAATAATGCAATGTTCTCTTTGGTATCTGGCTTCTTTGCTCAATGTTACATTTATGAAATTTATGTTGGTGTATGAGGCAACATTTCATTCATTTTAATTATTTTCTAGTATTCTATTATATTAATATGCCATAATTTATCCATTCTACTATCGATAGATATTTGAGTGTTTGTAAGTTTTGACAATTATAAATGATGCTGTTAGGAACATTGTTATATATGTCTTTTCATATTCATGTGCATGTAATTTTTATGGATAAATCTCTAAGAATAGACTTATTGAATTACAAGTTATATGTATGATCAACTTCAGTTGATGTCCTAAGTTTCCAAAAGGATTGTGCCAATGAACACACCAACCAGCAGGTTAGGAGAATTCCAATTCCTCCAAATTTTTGACAAATTGACTCATTATATTTCAGCTATTCTACTGAGGACACATACATAGATATATATCTCATTGTGGTTTTAATTTACAGACCCTTGATAATTATAAAAGCTGAGCATCTTTTCACATATTTATTGTCATTTACATATCCTTTTTTGAAATGTTTTACCCATTTCTGTGTT
>NW_011889191.1:1210454-1217732 GCF_000151845.1 Pteropus vampyrus
ATTTCCAAATTCTTTACAACTAAGAATCCTACCATTCCAATAGTCTTCTAGAACACAAGGGGATGTGCTTGGGTAGGAGTACATGGTGTTACAAATCCAGACTGTATCGGTTTTGCTAGCTAAGAATAGAGGTTACACTCAAATTATGATATTTGACAGAAGGTTAAAAGAGCCCAGGTGTCAACATCTAGACTTTAGATTGGGTGAGAGGTTAGGGAGACTGTGTTTATCCTGAGGCAAAACACAGGATAGAAAGTTATCCTGTTTCATGTCTTTTGGTTTTGCTTTCCCAGTCTGATCTTATTTCTTCTGCCTGTCCTTTAGTTACTCTCATATGAAAATCAAAGGTTAGCATTACTATTAGCATTGCCCCAGTTACATGCAGAAAACAGTTCTAACCACAAGGAAATAATTATAAACAAAGCCCAGTTAATTATACAAGACATTTTTGGCTGCCCTAATTAAGGCACAGTTCAATACTACTAGCTGGGTGATTTTTTTCTTTTAAATTGTGAATAGATTTAGGAGGAGCTCGTCTGGTGAACAAATAATGAGATCAGTGTATCAGAAAGAATCTGATTAAAAAAAATTATTCACCAATCATTTGCTTTCTGCTGCTTTATAGGATTCCTTTCCCCTATGTCATATATAGAGAAGAATGTGAATGTGCTCTCCAAAGAGTCTGAAGCCCAAATCAGAGGAAACTAAAGGATGTTTATTTCATCAAGTAGGAAGTGTGAGGAATGGAGGATGATCCCACCGGGACATATGTGTATATTATTGGTACTTTTGGTGGCTTTCGTGACTGGTTTCTTCCTCAGAGAAATTTATGTGTTTCACAGGCTCAGTTCCCATGTAGACACAAACAATGTGACAATGTGAGAAGTGGCTATTTACAACCTATTATTTTGTTTGTTTGTTCACATATACATACTTTACTACAGAGTAGACAAGTACATAGTTTTGTAGACCTTTTAAAAATACTTTGGATATCTAGGATATAATATTATGATATCAATTGGCTTTGGTGTCAGATGAAAGTAGGTTCAAATCCTGTCAAATAAAGATGTTTTCTATATAACTTTAGGCAAGTAGCTTAACTTCACTGAGAGCCTGTTCTTTCAAATAGAAATAATATGTTTTTCATGGTACGTGGTACATATACAAATCATGGGTTTTATTTAATTTAATTTTATTTATTTATTTTGCTTGTTTTGAGAATTAAATGAGAGAACACGTGTGAAGAACAGATCTATTGTCTGGCACACTGTAGCTGCATATTCACTCCTGGTTTTATCTCTAAGTTATTTTCACTCAATCACCCATGTATTTCTTATTTTCCAAATGCTCTCGTTGTCTATTTAGGATACCCTATGGATGACATTTTTTTTTTTTGTAAAGCAGAGGAAAATGTTACTGAGATGAAATGTGTGGAAGAATGGTAATTTGAATTAAAATATACTATATTTAGAGCATTCCTCATATTAGGTTCTCTTTGAAGAAAGTTTTGGTTAATTTTGAATTTCCTATTTTTAAGCTCCCATGCATGTTCTGTAAGTAAACAAATGGGCTGGCCATTATGTAGTGAGTACGGTTTTTGCTAAATTTAGATAATTACTAATTTAGTACTCAAGAGCTTAATGTGCAGATCTAATCCAGAGATGATAAAGAGAAAGAAAAGATATTTTTATACATTTAATTTACTCGCAAAGGCAAATTTATCCAATTTAAATCTTTTGCTATAGTTATTTCTAGTGATATGCCTATCAATTACCAGCCCAATCAGTTTCTAATTCCTATCAGTTCTATCTTTGAATATTTCTCATACCCATTTCTTCCTTTCCATCCACATTTCAGGGGTAGAAGATGGCAGAATTTGTATTTTAGAAAAATTTTTCCTTAGGGAGGGTGGATTCATAAAAATGACTTTGAAAGCACTGAATGCCTAGTCATAATAGAGCATTATGGTGCCCTTTCTCTATGTCAGACTTCTTCAGGTCTCTCTATACCTAATATTTTTCATTACTTATAACAGCCCCATTTGGAAAGAGTTATTAGTATTACTTATCTTACAGTTAGGAAAACCTTAGTTTAAAGCGATTAGTTAACTTCCCCAGACTGCACAACTAATAACTAGTGTCATAGTTCAGACTTGAACAAAGATCTACTCAGTTCAAAGTTCATGTGACTGACTACTGTGTTCTGGAGTGGCCTGGGTGAAAAACAATTGGGTACAAAAGCAGGGCAATGTTATTTAGGGTGGAAATGATAGACTAGATTCACAAACTATTTAGTAGGTAAAATTTACTGGGCTTGGTAATGCACTGAATATGGAAAGTGAGGAAAAATAAAGCAGTCTGGGATGATATGCAGTGATCTTTTCTGAGAGAATGAAGGTGGCATTTACCAGGACAGAGAATGAAGTAAAGGGTACACTTGGGGTAGATAAGAAAGGGAAAAAAATACTGATTTCAATTTTGTACAAATAAGTTTGAGATGTCAGTTGGATACCCAGGAAGAGAAGTTCAGTAGGCACTTGAATATGCCAGGCTAAAAATTAAGCAAGAGTTAAAATTTGGAAATTAACAATATGTCTCAAAGCTATAATGGGACCGTCTGGGGGTGAGGGAACACAGGCAGTGGACTAAGGATGCCAACTTTAAAAAAAGATAAATAGAGAAAAAGGATTCAGAATTGTAGGGGATGAAGTCAAATAGGCAGCGGCAAATATCAAGGAAGACCCGAACAGCACTGCAACAGAGAGATTTAGTAAATGTATTAGGGTAATAGAGTGCTGTAACAAATAAGTATCCAAATTTTAGTATATCAACATAGTAAGTTATTAACTCTAATCATTCAAATTGGATAATCCTGGTTATCAGTCAACTTTCTTTCACTTGATGATTCAGAGATGCAGATCCCATTTGTTATTTGGCTTGACCAAACCCTTGGCCAAGTATTTTAGAGACCTTGGCATCTATCTAAGAGATTGGTAAAGAGAAGTTGATGCACACTTGCTTCTGAACTACCTTGGCCCATACGTATCACACATTTAAATTCGGATTCCATAGGAGAGAACCAATGGGTTCACCTAGATGCAAGGGAGGCGGAGCTACATTGTTTGTAGATAGATAGCCACTTACCAGAAACAACTCTAAACTCTAGAAGAGAGGGCACACATTTTTGATAGACGGCTATTTCTATTAGAGTAAGATTAAAACTGAAGTGTCTATTCAAATTAGAAGGGTGAAGTGTCTATTCAAATTGGAAGGGTGGTGACCTCTGCCAGGTGTTGGGAATGGGAACTTCGTTTATAGGTTGATCTACTATTCAAACGACCCTTGATTGGCTCTCACTCCAGCTTGCCCATATGGGGCTAATTTATTGGTGTCCCAGATAAGTCAACGTGGTGTGCATGTCAGGTGCCCAACTCAAACTCAGTATCCCTATTTCAGGGCCTAATTTCAGTATTCTGTTCAGTGTCAAAGTACCCAAGCATATTGGCTTTATATGACTGGTGATAGAAAACCTTTGTTTTTGTTGGTTTGTTTATTTAAATGAAATAGTTGTGTGTGTGTGTGTGTGTGTGTGTGTGTGTGTGTGTGTGTGTGTGTCGGGGGAAGGTCATTGGCACTACATAAATACAGTCATCTTTTTAGGTACTTTTGCTAACCTGTCCAGAAATATTGAGTAATCTTTTTAGTGAAAAGCAAAGCGCACTTATCACTTTGTAGAAAGTTTATTGAGAAGGCAGTAGTTGTGCTGCTACTGTTGGAGGCCCCATAGGCTATTATTAGTGCTCAATGCTAATCATATATTTTCTTGCAAATATGTTGTTGTCGTTTTAATTTAGTGATGCCCAATTGTCTACAAGATACAATGTATATAATTGTAGATATAAATCTACAATTTATAATTAGATAAGGCTATATTACATATTTTAAAACTTAACCTGGGCCATAAATCCATGCATAAAGTAGTGGTCCAAAATTAGCAGGACAAGGGTGAGAAAAGGATAAAGAAAACATTTCATTTGCTTCAACAAGCTTTATCTGTACCAGGTATAGTTGTGGGGATTGGTGGTAGATTGAGGATAAGATGAGGTTCCCGACTTCAAAGAAATTAACAAATTTTCAGGAACAGAAGGTATAGTTATGTAAAATGAAGGGCTATTGCTATTAGTCGATGTCTGATTGTATGCCCAGATATGATGTACAGATAAGAAATTCTATGTAGCACAAAGAACAAAAAATCCTATGAAGTGGAGGAGCTGAAAAGGCTTTTGGAGAAGATGGAAATAACATATATTGAGTGCCTACTTTGTGCCATAAATTGTTAGGCTTTTACTTTTAGCAAAAATTAAAAACCTTTGAGGTAGATATTATGTCCAATTTAGAAAACTAAAGCTAAAAAAAAATTCTATGTTTATTAAATGCCAGAGCCAGGATTCAAACTCAAGTCTCCTGGCACCCAATCTAGTGAACTTTTCGTCACACTGTGCTGCATTCTGTGGGCCACCTCGAGCTATAGTCTTTGACAACTTATGCTACAGATTTCTTCTAGCTTCTCAAATCCAACAGGAACATTTGGTCTTCTTCCTCTTTAATATATCATTAGCCTTGAGGAACACAGTCTATCTGATGTCTTAACTGGAGCACAGTAGAAATTGGCAAAGCTCAAAATAACAGTTTGAATTCTACTTTTGGAAAAAAATTATTATAAAGATTTCAAGTTGAATATTAAAGACTCCTTTACTCTGCCATTTCTCACCAAAAATTTCTGCATTTTGAGTCCTTGAAGGTGGGATACCTGAGTGGGCAAGGTGCTTTATAAAGATTTTTTTTACACTCAATAGCTATCCCTTTTATGGCAGCTAGAAGTCTAGACAGCTATAATAATTAATTACTGAGTTTCTCATACTTGCTTGGATGTTAAGCAGATGATAACTAGCACTCTGATAACTAGTAGTTTCATGAAGAATATGGATGCACTGGAGCCATTAAAATATGTTCACTAACTTTCTGACACAGAAAAAGACATAATATAGCAGATATTGTAACCTAAAGTTTGAAAAAAAATCTCATTTTTTTTCAAACTGGTGGCTTTATCATATACTTTACCATGATCCATGGGAATGTTTCCCTGGGAATTAATTAGACCTATTAGCATAATATATTATGACAATATTTCACAGTCATGAAACAGCTGAGTTTGAAATGTTAGTGACAGAATAGATTTAAGACAAAAGAGAGAGAAAGAAACTAATAACACTTAAAATCCAACAGGGACTTATCTTATCTGAGATTTTATTTGAAACTTCCAGTGACCAAGACCAAATCCAAGATATTTGCTGTTTGAATGAAAAATAGTATGTTTTTTTGTAGGTATTTCTGAAGAATTAAGACTGTGGCTAGAAACATACATAAACACACACAATTTGGCAAATGCAGCTAAACGATTTGGAGATAGACCAGGTTTTTTTTGTTGTTGTTTGTTTTTGTTTTTTGGTAGTAAAGGATAATACGTAATTCACTTTCAAATCATTATTTTGGCAGGCTATAGAAATGGCATTCGAACTAAGGAAGACCTAGTTATAATTGCTGGGGTCACTTCTTCACATTCAAGGAATTACTTTGTTAAGCCCTCAAACCAACCAAGAGCATTTATTCCCCCCAAGATCAAGGCTATTAAATCTAACTAGGAATAGAAAGTTTATACCTGTGAATGGTTAATCTAGCCACTAATTCAAAGAGTCATAGACTGCCACTGAACAGCATTAAATTTTTGATTATTTTATGGCTTGTCCAAAGGCCCAATCCCCCAAGCAATTGTTGTAATTTACACAAAAAAGAAAAAGCTCAGAGAAAAGAATATCCATCTTTTAACATTATTCACAAGGGTTTGTTTCTGACTGCACACATAAAACAAAATAAAAGTACCTAGCTCAAGCAATTAAAATGTTCCTGTTTTCTATTAAAATAAAATGTATTCATTTGTGAGTGACTCCAAAAGGAAGGCTTAGGAACAGTTTTCTTTGATAAGAGCTGTAGATTTAGTACGATGACTCCCACAAGAAATCTACAATTTTCTTTCTTCCAATCCATTAACTATCAAATATTCAGGAAATATAAGCAGTAAAAATGCAGCAATACCAGCAGGTAAAATATACTTTTTACTTTTCTGACAGGTGAACTAGAACCACAGAAACTAGCAGAAATACCCTAAGGCTCTTGGAGACCCTCATCTTCCTGATGAGAACTGAGGCCCGAAGATGTGAAGTGATGCTGGTTAAGATACACTGCTAAGTACTATCAGGCCCAAAATCAGTACCCATGACTTTTGACTTTCTGTCCAATGCTCTTTTCCCTATACTGAGCTGCTTTAGCACAAATAAGTTTATTACACAATTTTGTTAGTTTTGACTTTAGGAAGCAACTGGAAGTTTCCCCTACAGGGAAAGATAGAAATGACTGGTGATGCCAAAGTGACCACTTCGATAAATGGATTCTGTACCTTGGTTAAAGAATCCATATTCTGATTATTTCATGTCTACTTTCTCAACAAATTTGAAGTCTGAGAGCTACCACTTACATCTTAACCTTCATCCTCCCCACCCAATAAATAAACCAGTGAGAAATTTCCCTGGGCCCCTGGACTCCATTGGAAATCCAGCTGCTGATGGAAAGCTGCAATGTGTGTTCACTCTACCCACACTGTACCCTCTGAAATCCCTGGCTCTTTGCTTGCCTTGTTTTTCTTTGGCTCTTTAGTTTCCCACCATGAGAGTTTTCACATTCCATTTTACCTCCATTGAGTTCTGTTCAGCAAATCATTTATCTCCTGATGTGGCAACAAATCCTGCCACTGACCTATAGTCAGTGTCGTGTTAGTAATGAACAATACTAACATTCACAGTTTGAAGGAACATCTGCCTTGGAGGCAGCAGCAAAAAGGTCAAGGCTAAATCTTGGGACATCTATTCCTTTTACTTTTTTATTTTTATTTATCTTCTTCAATAGTTCACTGTGGTAGTTTTTAAGCAAGGGTGAGCTTCTTGAAGACAAGATAGTTTGGGGTATTTTTAGTAATTTTATTGGTGAACACTGAATTAGACATCTAATATAACACAAAAATTGTTTTAAATTAAATATTCAGGAGATGTGAGTAATGAAACAATGCAACCATTCAGAATCCTGGGTGATGAGGCATCATTGAGATATTTGAACATAAACTTCACTTTCTCTTTCCCACCAGATTTCGGGGGCCTATCTCAAGAGC
>NW_011889191.1:1217782-1236521 GCF_000151845.1 Pteropus vampyrus
TGATGTGGCAACAAATCCTGCCACTGACCTATAGTCAGTGTCGTGTTAGTAATGAACAATACTAACATTCACAGTTTGAAGGAACATCTGCCTTGGAGGCAGCAGCAAAAAGGTCAAGGCTAAATCTTGGGACATCTATTCCTTTTACTTTTTTATTTTTATTTATCTTCTTCAATAGTTCACTGTGGTAGTTTTTAAGCAAGGGTGAGCTTCTTGAAGACAAGATAGTTTGGGGTATTTTTAGTAATTTTATTGGTGAACACTGAATTAGACATCTAATATAACACAAAAATTGTTTTAAATTAAATATTCAGGAGATGTGAGTAATGAAACAATGCAACCATTCAGAATCCTGGGTGATGAGGCATCATTGAGATATTTGAACATAAACTTCACTTTCTCTTTCCCACCAGATTTCGGGGGCCTATCTCAAGAGCCTCTGTGGTAGATCTGAATATCTGTCCCAGAACCCAGCCAGCAACAGAAATTTCCAGTAATTTCTTATATTGGGAGAAAAAGCTACACCTATTTTAACCTATTGTTTGCAATTTAAAGAGTTTCAATTTTTTTATTTTGTTTAAATAGGAATAAGTTTCTATAATCACAAATTATTTGACCAAATCTGATCATGAACCTTGTACCTGTCTCTGACTTTGAAATACAATAAATGATTTAGGAAAGTTTTGTAAAAAACAAATTACCTATCATATTGTAACAGGACACATGATGAACTACAGAAGCTGAGATCAGCTAGATATGCAATTTTCAAATATTAAGTTGAAAAAATATTAAAAATAAAAATAATCCTTATGATTATTTAAACAAATCATCAAGATTTTATTACCTTCATATTTGTTGATCTGAAGTATTGGAGCATTGTGTTTCTAATTATGAAGAAAGAAAAACAACACTTTGTAATGTGTTTGCATACAATTATAATGTTAACAAAACACTGTTCAAAGATTTGCATTCATTTTATTTTCACTGCAGTGGTTAGGGTCTGGGAATGTGCAGAAACCAATGTTAATGAGAGTAGAAGATGAGAGGGGAGATACTTTTATATATTAACAATAATGTGTTAGCATATTTAGTTGAGTGAAGGCCATGACATTTGGTCTTTAGGTAATGTAGGTTGGAGGTAGGCAGTGTCCTTTCATTTGTATCTATTTGGTTTTAGGGATTAACACAATAGTGAAGAACCTCTTAAAGGATGGAAGCACTGCTCCTTTATTTCATTTAAGGTTCTGTCCATCAGACTAATTAATGTTAGAGGCACAAAGGGATGATAGAGTCTGGAGAGAGAACGTACCATAAGAGAGGGGTGGGTTGTGGGCTCAACTGTAGATCATAGGTCTTTGGAAGGCAGTGTGTCTGGAACTTTCTACAAGTTAAGTCATTTTGTAAATTAACCTGGAATAGCTTTATTCTCCAATAGTAATAATAGCAAAGTTGCTGTAGAAAACACATTCTGAGTAAGATTCCGAGAAAGGGAAAACACTCTTAATGCCTAAAGAAACAACTTGAGACCACGGTCATTTTGACTGAGGTGAGCCATGGTGGCAAGAAAAGACAAGAAGAGGCCCAGTCCTTCCCCTTCAGAACCATAATTCTGGTATTAAAGCAGATGTGGCTGACCTTATGTTATAGTGATACACAGAACCAAATACGTCTGTGCATAGTTTTTCAGACACTCTCCCACTGCCACAGTGACTGAGGCAGCCATCTGTTCCAGAAAATTCAATTAAAAGAGGAACCTCTATTAGCCATGAGTCCCCAAGAGATATGTAAAACAGAAGCTCCTGTTGACCCGAATAGTACTAGAAATATACTATATACATGTAGTACAGGTACGAAATAAGTCACTGTGTTAAGCCAATGGCATTTGCAGGTTGATTTGTTATTGTGGCATAACTTAACTGATCTTGACAATCACAAATAGGTAAGTTCATACTGAATATATTCTTTGATTAACTTCTGAGCATTTTCCAAAGTATTCTGAACATGGTCCAATCTCATGAAACATTGATATAAATTATTCTTAGATCAGACAGCTACAGAAGAGTTTAGTTTAGCATTATAGAAATATGCAGCAGTTGAGTTATTGCATGCATTTTTACTTATATTTTTGATTTGTGCAGTACTTGAATTTCTGTCAACCAAGAGTTAGATGAATCTATCTCAAGAACACCAGTTTGTAAAAATTGAGTTTTGTAGTGTGTGACAAGTTAAAAGGTGTTAAGTCTAATTTTTCTTGAGAAGATTTGCCAGTAATACTTAAAGCTTAAAAATACATAACCTTCAATTCAGCATACGATTGGTCAAGGGAAGAAGTTTAAAAATGTCCACTTTTTATTTTTTTGATCTAGCAAAAGCATTAGAGAGAGATTAAATGCCTTTCAATAGAGTAATGATTTAGTAAACTCTTTACATCCATTTAATAGGCAATAAGAACATGATTTATATGAATATAGTGAAATGGAAGATTGCTCATCATATACATTTGTGATGCTTAATTTTATATGTCGAGTTGACTGAGACACTGAATGGCCAAATAAACATGATTTCTGGTGTGATTCTGAGAGTGTTTTCAGATGAGAATAGCATTTGAACTGGTACACTGTGTGGGTGAGCATCACTCAATTTGGGGAGGGCCTGAATAGAACAAAAAGTCAGGGAAAGGTTAAATTCCCCCTCTCTGCCTGACTGCTCTCAGCTGGAACATCAGTCTTTTCCTGCCCTTGAACGGGGGCTTATACTTAGACTTGAATTTATACCTTTGACCTTCCTAGGTCTCCAGTTTGCAGATGGCAGAACGTAGAGACTTCTCGACTTCCATAATTTAGAACAACATATGCAGTATAATCTCATTTGTTTTTTTTTGTTTTTTTTTTTTTTGCCAAGAATTACAAATAGCTTTTGGACATGCATAAAAATGGTTTAAAGACTACACATCAACCTTAAAAGTGCTTGCACTTGGTGAGTGGGAATGAGGAGTTGATAGGGATACTGAAATAATACTTGATGGATGACTTCAATGAAACACTCTATGGCATACTTACCCCAATCTTGATGTAAAAGACATTATTCTTGGGTGAATATGACTATTCTTTAAAATAGGGATCAGTATGATATGAGGGCACTAAGAATTTCAAAGGTATAGAAGTTGGAGTTGTATATTACCAAGGGGTGACAGTAATGGCAAAGTTTATATGTTCCTATAGTAGCTAATTTCTCTGACTAATGTCTTTTTTAAGGTATTTCTCTAAGATTTAAGTAGGAGACAAAAACTGAGGGCTTTTACCAAATGTTTGCCAGGTATTACTTCTCTAAACTTAACCACATATACAAATGACATTCTTTGTATGTAAAGTTTGGAAAATAAGAGAGTCATAGGTAAAATAAATTTAGAACTATAGCTCTAAATGAAATAATATTACAGGAAGTAGTTCCATAAGTCTGGCTAGTTACATCGTGATAGGAAATAAAATTCTTAAAATAACTACAATCTTTGATGCCATCAAATAACCAACATATCCTACCGACCTGGGCCTCCTAAAATACTCCGAGGTGGGGGGACCATAATCACATAGCTATCTAGTTCTGTTACATAACCACCAAAACTCCATTTTCTTCTATGCTATTTATATGTGGCCACTGAATGAAAACTGCACTACTCTTTGTGAAACTAAGATTTTCATGGACATTTTGCTCTTTATAATTTCAAGGAGTTGGTATATATTCTACATAAGCTCTTTTTAAAATATTGCAAACAAGAAAAAAGATTTGATATCATAAAGAAGCGAGTCTTCTCTAAAATTTATTTTGAATTTTCTGGTGCAGTGGTATAGGAAGGTGTGGTTAAGTACCTAAACATTTGCTTAAACCAATGAGGATTTCCTTATCAGAAGAAAAAGCCACCCAGTATTCAGCTGTAAGCTTGCGATATTGCAGGCTTTCTCTACGTGTGTGTCTCAAATTTAAAGTCATTTCTCCATGCTTGTCATGAACCTCCTGATTGTCTCTGCCTAGGACAGTGATCCATTTTTAATGTATGAGGCTACAGTTTTTGAACTCATAAACTGTAAACTGTATTAAATAAACTGCCTTCTGATTGATGAGTGCTGCTCTCATAGGCTAATTTCTCATCTAAACAGTGATATGAAAATTCTTGCTAAAGGGTTGGTGACAGGACTAAACGGGGGTAATAGCAGACTTAATCAAGAAAGACAAATGGGATTCATTAACCACTGGCACTTAGCAGACAATCTTCAGAGACTTCTCAGTACAATCTCATTGGTCCAATCGAAAATAATTGTGTGCTGCCTTTATTACTGAATACAGAACAAGCCCGATGAAAAATTCTATTGGTGATATTAAGTAGAATTCAAATTTGGATTGAATTTTGTGCCAGGCAGCTCATCTTTGGATGAGAGGAAGAGAGGCGGGGAAATCCCGGTTTTCATGCTGGGATTTGTTCAATCAGTTCCTCCACATTGTTCCCTCCACTCTGGTACCTTAATCGGGTCATGCCCTAACTGGCAGGAATGACTATGCTAGAGGCATCTGGTCTCTGGCTGGCTTCAGAACTGGTATGTGGCCAGTTTTGTCCAAGTTTATTGAGCTCCACTTCCAGTAATGTTTTGTCTTATTGAGCTGCTTAGATTTGGCCTGTGTGGTAGAGAGGGCTAACTCTCTACCCAAGAGTCATGCTTCCTCTCCATAGTGCTGACAATGCTTGGAAATTCCTTCTAAATTAGGAACTGTTTTCACTGGTCCCCCTGCACTTAGGTGAGGGAAACGTAACTAAGTTCCTGTCAATGGTTTGTGAGCCAAAGTATGCATACCATTTCCAGGCCTGTTACATCATATCCGCTCACTCAGTCTTTCCCCTCTGTGTTCCTGATCTGGCAGCCAGAATCAGAGGACTTAGCAGATCTGAAGCACTTATAAAAGATGGAGCCACAGACAGAAGGAATATGAGTCATACTTGAGAAGAACAGTGAATCTTACATGAAGGAGATGTAATTCTTGCTCTCATGAAGCCATTGAGGACTGGGGGTTTATTTGGGAGGGCATCTTGCTTTACTTTGGAGGAAGCTGCTAGTTTTATGATTGCCCTCTGGCCTGTTAGCTTTAGTGAACTTATTTCTTAACTGATGCCTTTAACTTTTGATTTGTATATAGTCAAGCTTTAAAACAAGTACCCTTCTGCCTTGGGATTTTGAACTCTAAACCCCATTTCTGGAGAGATAAGGCTTCACTGTTGGCTTACTCCTATCCACTCCTTGAAGCCCGATTCTCAAGTGCCAGGTACAAGGTGTGGCCCTCCACTTGGCCTTCCAGTGAGGAGACGAGAATGAACAAACACAGTCAAAGCCAATTGACGTCTTATTTTCAGATTATCCCATCTTTAGCATCAAGATTTTACACAGGAATTTTATGAGGATAGCTCTTGTCATAAGTCACTTGTCTAGCTAGATTGAGGGCAAGTATAGATTGTGGCCCAGAAGTTTAAGTGTTGCTTAACCCTCTGTCTTCTGGGCTTCACTTCTGGAGGTGTTGGGCTGCCAACAGCTAGGCCACCCTGGGACCTGGACTATGGCAGATGCTGTTGTGGCTCCCCACACTCCCGTGGCTTTTACTGTTCCATTAACTGCCAATGGCGTCTACTCTAAGCTCTTGCTGCTCTCTTCCTGAGGATTTTATCTTGGCAGATCTGAAGTGTCTTCAGGGGCAGACTTCAGCCCATGACCAATGGTACTTGGGGGTAAATAACACAGCCTCCTTGCCCACCAGCAGCAGGTCACTCTGGGGCATCCCCTACATTGTTTCCCACAGCTTCCTAGTGGGACTGAGTCTCAATTGCCACTCAAGTATAATGTACGCTTCATGGTCTTCTGTCCCTTCTATTTACATTTCTAAATCCAATCCGTAGAATTAACACCCAGATTAACTCCTTGCATTCACATCCACCTTTGGAGCACCTAACGTAAGACACAGACATGCTGCATTTTAGGGATTCTGTTTTTAAACATCAATAAGTCAGCTAGTGGGTGGTAGCTGTTGATCTCTGAGGTAGTAAATTACATTCTGCTGTGCAGTGGAAGTTAAACAACTTTAAACTACATAAAAGCTGATTAATTCTGAGAATTATAGATTAAATAATTATTTGGGGTATTAGGACCCTGCAAGAGTTGTAATCACAGATATATTTCATCCAGTTGAAGAAACTTCAAAAAATGTGGTGAGTCCTTCTCTCTCCTCTGCTCTTTCTTTTTTTGAGGAGTTAATGGCACTGTTCTAGATATGTCACCACAGGGACATTATGGTCACTCTACAAATTGTGATGAAAATTTCCATTCAAAATTATCTTCACCTAATTCAAGTTACCTGCACCTGGCAGGTGCAATGTCCTGGCTGCTGCCCATGACAGCTCTTCCTCCCAGCTCTGCTCTGATATATTCCTAGTTATTTCTGTAAACTGTACTGCCCAGTGGAAATGGGCAGGGGTTTTAACCTTCCTATAATCTCTCTCAGCTGCTTGATCACTCCAAATATACACAATCTTAGTAACAATTGTATACTTGGTAGGATAATATATCTTTAAGTAATTTGACATAAATGCAAGCTAAATATAAAAACTAAGCGAAAACATTAGCTTTGCTATGCACTGAAGTTTCTGCACAAGTTCTCCTTTACATCCATTTTCTACCAGATTGCTGCCACAAAGCCCTTCCTAATTTGAAATCCTGGGCTTGATCCAGCTCTAGGAACAGATAGAGCTACAACATGAGTGACTAACATGAGTATCTCTCACAATGACTTCATGCCCTCTCCAAGATCCCTGGGATTTCAATGGCCTCTTCCCACTCACTTGGCTGCTTCCCTCTGAGGTTTTATGGAAGCAACATTCCCCACACCCTTCCTCATCGCTAGACAATAGTCAGAGTGAAAAATCGGCCCTGTATGACTCTAGCCAGGAGAAGATAAGTTTTAATTTTTAAATTTTAAATTTTAATTTTTCAGCAAAGCAGGTGTCCTTCAGATACCTAAGGCAACACTAGCTCTCACCTCTTAACTTGCCTTCTCTAGGACTCATCATAATGAGCCAGCAGAATGGAGATCACAACTTCGAGGGCAAACTGCCAAACATCCGTCAGCACCCCCCGATTCCTGTGTTATTGCCCCGAAGTATTATTTCCTCAGGTTTTGAAAGTGATGTGAGAGGGCACTGCTGCCTTGACTCTGGCCTCTGAGTTCTTGGAAGAGACACTTCTCATAATGGCAAAACATTTCATTCCCTTCAGCTAAGGAGTAGCAGATCTCTCCTGATGAAAGTCAGTAAACAAAGACTTGAAAATTCACCTAAAGCTATAGAAACAAAGAACAGGTGCTAATTGAAGCAGGAGAGCCTGTGTTTCTAGCAAAGTTCTTAGAAATAAAAAAAAAAAAATCAGAATTTGAATACAGAAATCTCACTAGCTGCCACAGCAGAAAATATGTGTGTGTGTATAAAATGTACCTATATTCTTTTGTTTAAATAAATGGTGGCACACTATACAAAGTTATGTACACTGTTTAGTCACTCAACAAAACCTTGAGACTTGGTCCACATCAATCCTATAGAATAAGCTTGTCATACATAATGTATTTATAAATATGGTTATTAATGTTACATAAAAGGTTACATCAGGTACCGGATTTACAATATAATTATTGTTCTTACAGTTAATCATAATGCAGCTTCAAGTCAGCCTAATAACTTTCAAGTACATCCATTTTCCAAATCACCGCAAAGCTTGAATATAAAAGTTTTAATGCTCAGACTGTAATGTAAAGACTGATGAAATATAGTTAATCTTGAAAAAAAAAGACATTTAGAACTCAAATTCCCATGACTACTAATAAATGGCTGAAAAAATGTTTAGAATTGCTTATTCGTAAGAAATCACAAAAAATTAAAGTGAGATAACATGATTAAGTAGATTTCTCTGTAATTTATTAATTAGCATTTGGGTTAGCTTAATGTGACCAAAGGGTTTACATGAGAAATTTATATTATTTACTTGAAAAGACAAGTGTAAACTATGACATTGAATTTGGATTACTTTCCCCCTTGGCTTTTTTTCTATTTATAATATATCTTACTGTAGTAGAATAAGAATTAATAAAAGTTCTAGAGAGTGTGTAATTTGCACATTTTTTACCATAATTTTCTCATATGTAAATTGATATCTTATTGTGGATCAACCTACCAAAGATGATTTCAGTTACTATGTGTGGAAGTAAATTTTTTCCCAATAATTCCTCAGCTGCTGTGGACCGAAGCAATGTTTGTTCTTATCTTCTGTGGATTCGGCCTAGCATCAAGCACTTTGTTTTCCATATCATAATAACAGAGAAAAAATAGTGGCTGAATTGAAGCACGCTAAATTAGATATTAAAAATCTTCCTTTATTCATTTCTTCCTCCTAGCCTCTAAGTAACAACAACAACAACAACAAAAGGAATATTCAAAGAAGTTTCTTGCTTTTGGATCACAATCCCAAAAGCATAGTGACAGGAACTGAGTGAAACATGGTACAAAGATAGAAAAGTATCTAATAGTGATTACTAAGTAGAAGTAACACCTAACCTTTCTACATGATTTTTAAGTCTGACTCATTGCTTTTAGAAAAATGGCAACCTAATTTAAAAGTTGGATCTTTCCAGCATGACAGAGACCCCTTGGCAAATAGGCAACTACAACTCCTGACGTAACTTTGGCATTTGAAAAATACAGGAAGACTTTGTGAAGTGGGGTACCCGGAATGAAGTCAAGGATGGTGGCTGGGGCTGCAAAGGGGCAAGAGAGGGACCCATGTAGAAAGCATCTGTCTGTCTCCTGTAACAGAAAGGATCTTTTGGGGGAAGTATAACGGAGGTTATGGAAAGAGATATGACCTATATTTGAGCATTGTTCCCTTACCTTCTTGCTATCTGGTCTTGGAGAAATTATTTAGCTGCTCAGTGTAAGTATAAATTGGGGATAATTATAGCATCTATTTATTAATTTAATTGTGAGGATAAAATGAGATAATTTCTGTGAACCATCTAGCTGTTCCAGCATATAGTAAGTGCTCATTGATGCTAGATACTGTTATTACCTATTCTATAAATTGCATTCTACAAAGGGAAGTGGGGGAATTGTCCTTTTGAGTATATTCTCAGCTGGATTATAGAACGGTCTTTTTCTAACTAGCATGCCAACTGTACATAGAGAAGATAGTTGCTCAAACACAAGCCTTAGGGCAGAGAAAGATGACTGATTGCCTTTCTGAAGGAAAATTGGATCCTCCTCCTGTTGATAGCACTGAAGTACAATAGATAATGCCAAGAAGGCTTCCAGTGCTGCCAGTGAAAGCTAGAGGATATAATGATAGGTTCGAGATGAGTAATTTTAAAGCACTACGAAAAGGAATCATTAAGACCTCTAAAACGAATCTGGAGGCTTCCCAAAGCACTATGCTGACCTTCTCTGGGAGATCTAGTTTTTAAAAGCAAACACCAACATCTGTTCTACTCTTGTAGAATGGCAGTAAGCAATAACATTAAAGTGATAAAGAACAGTTAAAACTACAACTACTTAATGCACTTCCTTCTCTATTCATGTTAAGGCACTTTGGCAGACTGTGACACCAACAGATATGTGGATAGGAAGGAATCTGCTTTAAGGAGAGGCTTGGCTTGAGTCCCCTAGGTTGTGCTATGCCCAGGAGGGATGCCTATGAGAATCCTTCATCGAGTAGAGGTTCCAGGTCAGCCAAATTAGGGGCCCTTTGTTGTCAATGTGAACTTCTGACAAGCATAAGCAGAAATGGAGGAGAAGGAGAAGGGCCAGAGACAGAGACATCTGGTAGTAAGAATAGATAAGAGCTGAGACCATGAAGATTAGTACTCTCACACCCGGCTGGGAGAAGACAGGTCCTAAAAGGAGTGTGCCAAATCAGACAGAGATGGACCGTCAGAGATTGCCGAATGATGCCCCCTCAAATTCTGGATACTATGCATGAAGGTGAGGGGACAGACCTTCCTTCTCCTCAGAGACTCTGCTAGAATTTGCCCCCATACTGAGCAGTTATTCATTCAGACACTTCCTATTTGGTAAATGAATGAGAGGAATCACACCCTTTCAGCCTTGCCTGGGGTGATATCTGGCATGTATCATTTCCTTCTTTCCTCAATTTTCCACTGTCAAATCATCCATTAAATTGGATTGAGCCTGCCTAAACCAGCCTGTCTTGGAGTGCTCAGGGGAGGTTACTTTGAAAGGAACAAGACCTTGGCTGTCCGGCAGGTTAGCACAAGCTCTCAGGGCTCAGTTTCTCACCTCGCAGAAGTCCTGTGACATCGCAGAGGGCTCAAGCCAACTAGAGTGCTCTCCCTTTTTAGCACCCTTCTCTCCTTGGCTCAAAAACTGTGATCACTCTCTGTTCTAGCCTCGAGACATTTTTTCCTTTAAAGGAGAGGGCAGTAGGACGGAGGATGAGGTAGTGAAATGAAAATGTGAGCAGTCCTTTGACATTTTATGTTCAGGCCTCACTATGTAACCTTCTGAGATATTTTCCCCAGACAGGTGTTAGATAATTTGTGGAAGAATTTTAATTGTGAAACCTCAACTGATGTTTCCATCAAAAGTTATTTGTTTAAAAATTAGAAAAGGAAAGGCCCACACAAGCCAGCTGAATTAGCTCCTTGCTTTTTAGAGACAGCTGAAGGTGTCTCCTCATCCAGGGCACAATGGCAGTATTGTCAGGAAGCATGAGAAGAAGGCTGACTTCCTTGAAATGGAAAGCTGGCAGCTTTCACAGTCTGTCCTGGATGACACTCTATGTGGGTGACAGAGCTGCTGTGATTCAAACAGGAGCCTATAACACCAGGAACTGACTATTGGAAGGGATTGGTAGGAAGGCTTAGCGCAGAAAGTCTCAAAGTAAATATATGTACCACACTGTCCTAGGTGTGGTCCAGGTCTAGGAAAAACTTGCTTGCCAATTTATCTAGAGTCTTTATTAAAAAAACATACAAACAAACAAAAGCCCAACAACATATTGGCTTTATAGTTCCAAAAGATTGAAGAGACAATGGTTAGCTTTTCTTGTTTCAAATCCAAACTTAAAATTTATAGGAGACGCAATTACTTTATACTTTCTTATATTTACTTTGCTTTTTAAAAGGTAGTTTCTCTGCAAACAAAACCTTAATTGTATTTTGAATGTGCCCAAATGTGTGCTTCGTTGTAGTTGCCTTAATCTCTTCCCTTTTCCCATCCTTACTGCCTTGGTTCAGTATATTATTATCTCCCATTTGGTTTTTGACATGTTCTCTTAATTAGTATCTCTATCAAGAGTTTTTCTGCTTCAATCCACTTTCTATAATGTTGAAAAAGCCATCTTTCTCCAAAATAATATCGATCATGTCATTGTCCTTCCTTGGCCCTCACTCTGTCTTGTCTCTTGGATTGACAACTCAGTTTTAGATATATTAACCTGGTTTCATTGTTGGCCTCTCCCCTAGACAGGACTTCATACATTTGAACTAGTTTTATGCACTACAGAGATGCATTAATTCACTTGTTTATTCATCCATCCATTCATTCACTTAAAAATAGTGTCAAATACTATGGTGAGCATTGAGAATAGAAGGGTGAATAACATACCTTGCTCAAAATTGAATTGCTTACACTGTAGTAGAGGTTAGAGATAAATCTTATTATAGCATCAAAGGATATTCTCAGAGGAAATGAAGTCTAAGCAGAAAGTAGAGAGAAGAAAGGGGGAAGAATATTCTATGTGCACCAAGGCCCAACAAGAACATTTTCAAAAGGCAGAAACTGAATCAGGGAGAGTAAATGGCAAGAAGCAAAGCTAGACAGCTAAGCCTCAGTCACCTTACATACCATGAATATTCATTCTGAGGACAACGTGGAGTCATTGAAGCTATTATACAGGGGACATAGCAATTGATTTAAATAGTAGAAAAAACTACTCTAATGTCACATAATAATTAATTTGGAGTAGTTAAGACTAAGACCAGGAGTAACAGATAAGTGTAACCACTGTGGAAAGTGCTAACTGTGGCCTGGACTAGTATAGTGGCAATCTCAGTGGAAAAAGTTATGTGAACATATTTAGGAAGTAAAATTTTAAAAACTTAGTGGTTGATAAGCAATGGAGAGTTATAAATAATAAAAAAATTGTAGCGACTAGCATTTCTTGAGTATTTATATGCACAAAAGTTATTTAACTGCTGTACGTACACAATCTTATTTCATCTTTACACATTCTATGAGGTAAATACTATTATTACCTTGTTTTCAGATCAACAATCTCAGGCACATAAGGGTTCTATCAGTTGACCTAGGTCACCCAGCCAAGAGGTGAAACTGGGATGGAAACTCATTTGCCACTGGAACCTGCATTCTCAGTCACTACGCTAGACTACCTCAGTAAGCCGAGCAGCGCCCACTCCCACCCTGGGGGGGGAATGTCCCATCTCTCTTTGACTACCCACCAGATTAGGTGAGGTATCAGACATTTATCAACATGGATGGAACACAGTTTCTTGGGGGCGCAGGGATATGATGAGTGCTTCTTGGCAAAACTCAAATTATTCCAAGTTTCTAATTTTTCTTAGAAGAGGCCATCCACTGATAGAGCTGCATCCATTAGGCTTGCTGGAATAAGTGATTGGTTTCAAGGAGAAGATATTAATTCATAACAATGAACCCAAATTCGAGGAACTCAATTACCATGAATAGAACTGAGCTTAGACTGGAAACTGGAAAATCAGAAATAACCACCCTGTTTTCACTCAGTCTCATGGACTTTTGTCTCTGCTTCTCTTCACAGATTTTTCTTTGCTTTTTTTCAGTGTATTCATGGCTAAAAATGGTATCCAACTCTAAATCTACATGATCAATAAACATACTCTTTACCTTCCTGAACTCTGTAGTTCTTCAAACAGATTGTAGAGAAAAGATGCTCATTGGATCACCTTGAGGCATGTGTACAGCTCTGGAACAATCATGTACCAGCAAGACCACACAGACTCACCAGTTTGGAAGGAGCTGAGAATGGAAGTAGATTCAAGCATTGACAAGGAAGGACAGACTGTTAGTCTAGTCTGGGATGTTACTTTCCTCTTGAGCTTCATGGCCAGAGGCATGTTGTTAAAGTGATAGGAGTATAAAGGATCTGCCAGGATGCTACTGGGTGTGATGATTTGGCCATGGCTCTAGTTTCCTGTGTTGTTTCTAATGTGAAGCTTTCACTTGTGGTTCTAAAGTTTTCCAGGTTTGATTTCTGATGCATACTGTATTATGTAAATCCACATAATTCTATCTATATTGTTACTCTCTTAATTCAGTCTTTTATTTTTTCTGACTAGATTACTGTGATCCACCAGGATTGATCTTCTTGCCTTCAGTATCTATTGGCTCTAGTCTTTTCTGTCCTTCTTGCATTTTGTTACCAAAGTGACACCAGTCAAATCATGTCATATTTTTACATCCCAAAATAAGTTTACAGAAGTCTCAGAGAATATCGGACAAGATGGAATTGCTCGTTTTTTCTTTCTACTTCCCCAACCCAGCTCCCACATTCCCCTAATGGAGCTACTTGCAATTCCTTGTTTTGCATATTCTTTTAGACCTGTGTCCTCATACACAACATGCACTTTTAACCTGGCAAAATTTTCCCCTTATCTTCATGTTTATCTGGACATCTTCTACATAACCTTAAAAATATAACTCATATTTTACTTTCTAAGGAAAAATATTTTGCTGGTCTCTCTTTGACACCCCCCCCCCCCCCCCCGCCCTTGCCCTTTCCCCATCCCACCCCAAGTCAGGTCTAGAGAGTTCTAACAGAGATATTTCCACATGGACATTAAATGAGATTCTTCATCTTGCTACACTGGTAAGAGATTTGAATATTTTTTCAAAAATCTTTTCCTGTTGGATGCACAACCACAAATGTTCCTGTTAATAGGTATGTGTTAAAGTTTAAAGTGCTCTTGGCATTATTTAGTTCAAGTCCTTCAGTTTGTAAGTAAGAAGTCTCAGAGAAGTTAAATGACATTTCTAAAGATACATAGAGAACAATAGCAGAACTAGAACTATTTATCCACCTTCCACCCCCTCCAGCTCACTGTCATTTTCACTACAACAGAGCTGGCTCAAGTTCCCCCTTATCTATAAATTCTTAATTCATTTTTCCTCCAAAAACTGTTCTTTGTCAGTGCTCATAGAGCTCTTCCTTTTATTATGGGCACTGGCATTGGGCTTCATAATGGGAAAGGTAGTGGTCTTTTAGTAAATTTTCTACAAGATCGCAAGCTCTTGGTGGTTGGCATCGCATACTCAATATCTTTGTATTTTCCTCAATGCCTAGCCCAATGACAAGTACACAGTAGGCTTCCATAAAGATTGGGTGAATATAACAAAGAGTGCGGACAATTGGGAGTAGATGATAGCGTTGAGTACATATGTGGACATGTAAAAAATCGATGCATGTATGTGTATGACCAGTGCAACTTAAATGATCTCTCTTTATCTAGAACTCAAGTGCATGTGACCTTTAGACAGACATTACTCTCAATCTCCCAAACACAGAGTGAAAAGACAGAACTGTTCATTATTGTTAATATCATTATAATAATTCTTACTGTTACAGCTTTGACATTTTTAGGGTATTCTTTATAACGTACTTTAGGATCATGCTTAGCATTGATTCAAGTAAGTAAAGAGAGATTTGGGGTCAGAATCCCTCTATTTCTTATATAAATCTTAGTACTGAATTTTTTATAGAGTACCTGTAATAATTCATTTGTTTATATTTTTAAGGATTTTCACAATGAAAGGAACTCTGGGAATGCTGAGTAAATATTTAGTCTTTATTGTTCTGGTTAAGGCTTTAAAATGGATTTTTAGATGTCAGAATTCAACAGGGCATTTGTTAAGAGTGAGTTTGGAGCTTCTTAGGCAAAAAAAAAAATATGCATTTCTGATAATTTTCTCTGTTTCTTAGAAGTCTTTCTTTGTATATTCTTCCTTTTCTTTATAAAGAAAATTCAGTAAAGGAACACATCTAGTAGCTAACGACCCTCAGTTGTGTGTACCTTCAGGGCTCTTGGCGTGTAATAGACCATCTTGTCCCAGTAAAGTGGCTCCTTCAGAACATACTGCAGAAACATTAAGCCCCTTTATCAGATTATATAGATCCAGACTGTGTGGAAAGCTCAGCTTGAAAGTAATTCTTTTTTGCTTAAATCCCACCTTCCTCTTTTGTTATTAGAAATCATATTCATGACATTGGTTAAAATATCTGAGATTCTGTGGAAATTACCGCCTCATTTGTATTTTCTTATTATCAAGATTGGCTTTGGTGAAGCTTACACTTTTCTCTTCCTACTTCAGGGCACTGAGAAGTTCTTGTTCATACATGGCAAATGCAGGTCAGAAATGTTATAGGTCTGTGCACAACCCTGTCCCACCCTCTGTCACCAAGACATTGTCCTCCACCTCAGCTGGCTTCAGGAGGATGGGATTCCAAGTTGCCACAATAGGATACTGGACCCCACACCACGGTTGTAATTGCTTTCTCCTCTACAAAAGGAAGTTGACTCACTCGTTTTTTCTCAGTGATTTTATCAGCACACAAAGCTTCATAAGTTTAATATAAAATAGCACAAGCTAATATTTACTGAGGGCTGACTATGTATTAGACACCATGTCTAGCACTTTACATAGATTTTCAATATGATCTCCACAAGTATATATTTTTAATAAGTGCTTTATTGAAAAATAATTTACATATCACAAAATTCACCCTTTTAAAGTTTAGAAGTAGGTGGTTTTTACTTATTATATTCACAACATTGTATAACCATCAGCACTACATAATTTCAGAACATTTTCACCACCCCAAGAAGATACCCTGCACCCATTAGTACTCTCTCCCTAGCTGTCCTTCCCTTAATACATGATAATAGCTAATCTTTATGTTTCTATGAATCTTCCCATTCTGTCTAATTCATATAAATGGAATTACACAATATATGATATTTTGTGACTGGCTACTTTATTTAACATAGTGTTTTCAAGGTTAATCCCTGTTGTAACATGTTTCGGTACTTCATTCCTTTTTCTGGTCTAGTAATATTCTATTGTATAGATATACCACATTTTGTTTATCTAGTCATCAATTCATGAACATTTATATTGTTTTCACTTTTTGACCATTATAAGTAATGTTGTTATGAACATTCATGTATAGGTTTTTGTATGAATATAAGTTTTCAGTTCTCTTGATATATCTATCTGGATTTCAAAACAATCTTATGCATTATCACCATCCTCAGTTGAGAAAAGAAGTTTAAAAAAATTAAGTAACTAACTGAAGGTCACGTGGCAAATATGACTGTGCTATAATATGATTGTCATGGTCAGGCAGCTTGGAAATTTCAGGCATCTTTGACTGTTCTTTTTCTGGCACTATTCACAAGAAGTAAGCCTCCAGATCCTATGAGTCTTCCTTTCACTCACTGCTTTCCATCCCCAAGACCATCATATGATATGGTAGACACTACTAATTGCTTACCCTGTATGCATTTTATCTTTCTTCCTTTGTACAGAAACCTGAGTTGGATATTGGTTTTAATGTGCCCAGCTAAAATCTTCATTCCTTAGTTTCACTTGCATAAAAAGGTGATCACATGGCATGCTTCTGGTCAATTAGAAATAAAGGAGGATTCTGAGAAACATGGCAGAGTGAGAGACGTCCACAGATCTCTCCCTTTGAAACAACAATAAGCGGAACGTCTAAAACTCAACGAAAAACATCCAAACCGAACACCAGCACATCTGCGCATAGGATCTGTGCATGAGAACCACCATAGGTCAGAACCCCAGGTGTCAGGTGGTGGACTGGGAGAAATAAAGAAGCTGCCTTTCACAGCCTCTGGAACTCCTTGCAGGGGGAGGGGGAGGGGTGAAGGTGCAGTGACTTCCCTGAACAGCCCTGCCTGGAAGTGTTGTGACTTCTACACAGCCAGCAGCAGGGCCCAGTCATCAGGGCAGAAGACAGAGAAGCGAGACGGGACCAACAACAGTTGAAACAACAGTTGATTTTTGCAAAACCGAGGCTGAGCTGCACCTCTAACTCCCAACCCAGAAGGCCCCTCCCCCCATTCCCTCTAAGACCAATCATTGCAGAGCCCTAGGAGAATCTGAGCAAATGCTGCGGAGACTGTTGCTAACACTGACAGTGACTGAAACTGAAAGTAGTGAGTGAGTGTGATTAAATATCTACAAGAAAATAAAAAAGGCATTACTTAGACTTTATATAAAGCAGGGATCCAAGAGGCTTAGACACCACCTACTGGAAACCAAAAGAAAAGTGCCTTCTTTGCAGCAGGCTAAAGACAGACCTTTAAATAATAAATCTTTTTTTCTGGAAAAACGACAGAATACACTTCCATTAATGCCTAGGCGGAGAAATAATCCTTTAAACACTATGAACAACCAAGGTGACAAGACCTCTCAGAAAAAAAGAGAAAAATCTCCAGAAAATAAGCTTACAGATATAGAAATATGGAACTTAAATATCAGAGAATTCAGGATGGTACTTCTGAAAAAACTCAGTGAGATCCAAAATGAGTCATATCAACAATTTCAGGGATTAAAAAAACAATTAGATGAACAGAGCAAGGAGATTGAAGCCCTCAAGAAGAATAGAATAGATATTCTGGAGATAAAAACACACTGCAAGAGCTGAAAAATGAAATAGCAAGCTTGGGAAACAGAGTCGACCAAATGTAGGGAAGGGTCAGTGATATCGAAAAATAAATGAGAAGGAAGAAGAGAGAAACCGAAGAATGAAAAATAATGAAAGAGAAATACAAGAACTAGCTGATACTATCAGGAGAGAAAACTTAAGAAAATGGGTATTACCGAAGGCGAGGAAAAGGAGCAGGTAGTAGAAAGTATTTTCAGACAAATAGTGGATGAAAATTTCCCAAATCTAAGGAATGAGCTGGAGCTTGGAATTCAAGAATCAACAGAACACCCAATTATCTCAACCCAAAAAGGTCTTCGCCAAGACACATTGTATTAAAGTTAGCAAAAATCAACAACAAAGAATTCTCAGGGCAGCCAGGGAGAAGAAAATGGTAACGTATAAAGGAAAATCCATTAGATTCTTCCTCAGACTTCTCAGCACAAACATTACAAGCCAGAAAAGAATGGAATCAAATATTTAGACTATTAAGTGAAAGGAACTACCAGCCTAGAATAATGTATCCAGCTAAGCTCTCATTTAGATATGAAGGAGAAATTAAGAACTTTCCAGACATACAAAAATTGAGGGAATTCTCCACTATGAGGCCTGCGCTACAGGAAATAATGAAAGGGGTCAGCTCACCTAAAACAAAATGATAAAAAGCAAAAACATCAAAAACATAATTAGGAGTAAAGTGGCTTCCAGGCAAATAGAAGGAGAAGTGTACAATCCTTACTAAGAACAGAGCATTATAAGTTTAATAATAAGAGAATTGCTATAGAAATATAGTGATGAAAGTTCAGCATCCATAGGGACAACAATGACTGAAAAAGAGAGAAGTCAAAGATCCAAATTCGTAAAGGGAAATGGAGATAAAGCATGAGAAGAAGAAAAAAGATGACTGTCTATATATACATATA